>NC_083388.1:28661000-28970000 GCF_031755915.1 Ziziphus jujuba | reverse complement strand
TTCATGATTAATAATATGATAAGTAAATTATTTTTGGAACTCCATCAAATAGATTTATTAAATCGGTTACTATTTCTGACTTGCACAAAAGAGATAAAAATAACTGAGGATATTATACGATTAGTAGGTATTTAAAATATCCAATGCAAGTATGCAAATCAAAAATGAGATGGTTGAATCAAAATAATTCCTTCTAAAGTTCTATTTCTTTTAGATGTTAATATGAATGTTTTATTATGTTCCATCAACACACTAAAAGAATTTACGATCTATCCAGTGTGGAAGTAGGCCAACATTTCTATTGGCAAATAGGAAGTTTCCAAGTCCATGGTCAAGTACTTATTACTTCTTGGGTTGTAATTGCTATCTTATTAGGTTAAGCCATTATAGATGTTCGTAATCCACAAACCATTCCGATTGACAATCAGAATTTCTTTGAATATGTCGTTGAATTCATTTGAGACGTGAGCAAAATGCAGATTGGAGAAGAATATGGTCCCTGGGTTCCATTTATTGGAACTATGTTTTTATTTATTTTTGTTTCTAATTGGTCAGGGGCTCTTTTACCCTGGTAAATCATACAGTTACCTCATAGGGAGTTATCCGTGCACACAAATGATATAAATACTACTGTTGCTTTAGCTTTAATCATGTTAGTAGCATATTTCTATGCGGGCGTTTTAAAAAAAAGGTTAGGTTATTTTGGTAAATACATTCAACCAACCCCAATCCTTTCATTAACATCTTAGAAGATTTCACAAAACCCTTATTGCTTAGTTTTTGACTTTTTGGAAATATATTAGCCGATGAATTAGTAGTTGTTGTTCTTGTTTCTTTAGTACCTTTAGTGGTTCCTATACCTGTCATGTTCTTTGGATTATTTACGAGTGGCCTTCAAGCTCTTATTTTTACAACCTTAGCTGCGGCTTATATAGGCGAATCCATGGAAGGTCATCATTGATTAGTTTTTGACATAGTCTTTTTTTTAGCTTAGCCTAACGGCATGTCTACGTGTCTCAAAGTAATCCACTTAAACTTAGGGAAGAAAAATATACAAATAAGATCAAAATAAATATAAAGTATATACGATCTAGAGTAATAGTAAAAAGAATATTATGATATTAAGTTAAGGAATTGTTATTAAAAAAAATAAAAATAAAATAAAAAAGGGAAAGAGAGCTAAAAGATTTTTTTCCTCAAATTCATGTTTGGTCCATTTATACCACCCTCCAATGAATACTCCATTTCTATTGATATTGTTTTGTTCATTCAATTCATCGATTGACCAAAAAAAATTAATAAATAATAAATTACACGAACTTTGATTAACTCAATCCTGATATTTCTATGCAATGATTATGTCTAACGAATTTGTCAGTTAGATTGATTGTACTCATATGGGATAATGATAAATAAAAAATAGAAGATAAGGGTTTACAAAAAGGATATTTATAAAAAAAAGGGGTTGGTTAGAGGAGGAGGAGGGGGGGGGGGGGGGGGGGGGGGCAAACTATATGTATGTAATCTAATCGTTATAAGACAATTCTTGTGTATGTTTCGAAGAATGATTCTAGAATCCAGCTGAATCTAAGATACAAATAGTTGGTTTACATTCTGGGGGAAAGACATGTATATGTGATATTCGATATTAACTATGTATATATGAATTACAGATATATTTAATTTGCCCTACTATTGTGTTATGAATTTCGAAAGGGATTCCAATATAAGTCTTTCCATTTTGACTGTAATTTTTTTTTAATATTGAATGAATTTAAATCACGAAAAAGAACAAAGAATTCAAAGAATGCTTCGAAAAAAAAAATAAAAAAGAACAAACTGGCTGAACAAAAGTCATAGGAATTAACAAAAATTACGTGGATAGGAAAATATTGAAGCAGTTCTGTTGCTTCAAGAATACTAATATTTCAATTCGGGGTTTTTAGTGACTTTGAATGGATAAATCTTAGCGATAGAATAAGTAAGCCATAATTCATTGGTTAATTGTATCATTAACTATTTCTGTATTTTCTTTATTTTTTATGAGGAATTTATTATGAATCCACTTCCATTATTGCTAATGGATTGGCTGTCGGGCTTGCTTCTATTGGACCTGGGGTTGGGCAAGGTACTGCCGCAAGCCAAGCTGTGAAGGGGATTGCCAGACAACCAGAAGCAAAGGGAAAAATACAAGGTACTTTATTGCTTAGTCTGGCTTTTATGGAAGCTTTAACAATTTATGAATTGGTTGTAGCATTAGTGCTTTTATTTTCGAATCCCTTTATTTAATCCTAAAAATGTTTATCTTTTCCTTTTTTATTTCCTTGGATTTGCTGCTCTTGCTTTTTCAAATTATATTAAGATTTCACTCCTAAAATTTCATATTCGTTGTGACAACAACCCCCTGGAAATACTGGTTTGAGGATGAGGAATTAAATTAGCCGATTAAATCGCTTTCTTCTCTTAGTCTAATGGAACTTTTTTTTAGGAAGTATTACAGCAAATGATAAATTTTATTTCACAACTGACATAAGACCTGGTACCTAATTCTAATAAGTATCATTCTTATTGGAAATTTCCACTTATTGGAAATTTCCTATTGAAAAAAAAAAAAATCCATTTACATCTATAAATCAATATATACCTATATTTTGACTTTTACCCTAGTCCTATTTAATTTAGAAAAATAATAGAATAAAAAAATATAAATAATTAGTCTATCTATAAGAATAAGAAAGATGAGATCATATGAAAAATCTAACCGATTCTTTGCTTTCCTTGGGTTATTGGCCATTGGCCAAGAGTTTTAGGTTTAATACCGATATTTTAGCAACAAATCCAATAAATCTAAATGTAATCTTTGGTGTATTGATTTTTTTTTTTTTTTTTGAAAGGGAGTGTGTGGGAGTTGTTTGTTTCAAGAATAGGCTGGATCCAACCAACTGCACTTTTTTTCGTTATAACTCGAAAAGGTGCACGATTCCACGAATTACTTCTGAATAAATCAAGAAATCATATTTAATAACCATAGCATTTCGTGATTCATTGGTAAATATGCTTTAATTCTCTATCAACCAATAATGTGGGATTGTTAACAGGGTTAAAGCTAAATCGTTTGAAGTCCAAATGCAGTGTGGTACTCCTTCTACTACTATGTTAATAGAGAATATGTTAATTCATAAATGGTTTCAGTGTTGGAATTTTTTTTTTCCGATATTAAAGACTCATGTTGATAAAAAAATTATTTGAACCCGTTATTTGTATTTTATTTTTAAAAATTAGAAAAATGGATATTTCACCCCCTCTTTTTTATCCAATGCTGAATTAATGAATCGATGACCTGTGTATAAAGTAAAAAGAATTCTTTGGATTTGAAAAAGAAAAAAAAAACAACTTTGCTAACAATTATTTGTTTGGTCAGAAGAGTCCTCCACATATTATGTTCTTGGATTAATGATCAGTTTCTATACTTTCACAAATATGAATAGCATTACATTAAAAAAAAGCTAGGGAGCTTCCCCCATACATAAGTAATTGGGCGTGAGAGCCAAATGAATCGAAAGATTCATGTTTGGTTCGGGAAGGGATTTGGAAGTTTTGAAATGAATGGAAAGATAATCTACTTTCATTAAGTGATTTATTCGATAATCGAAAATAGCAGATCTTGAAGACTATTCAAAATTCAGAAGAACTACGCCGAGGGGTTGTGGAACGGCTGGAAAAAAACCCAGTCCCGCTTGCAGAAAGTAGAAATGGAAGCTAATCAATTTCGAGCGAATGGATTCTCAGAAATAGAACAAGAAAAATTGAATTTGATTAATTCAACTTATAAAACCTTGGAACAATTAGAAAATCACAAAATTGAAACCATTCATTTTGAACAACAAAAAGCTATTAATCAAGTTCGACAACAGGTTTTCCAACAAGCCTTACACGGAGCTCCAGGAACTCTGGATAGTTGTTTGAACACCGACTTACATTTACATACCATCAATACTAATATTGGCATGTTTGGAATGATGAAAGAAATAAAGGGTTAGTCTTTCTACTGCAGGCATTATTTTTCTTTCAAACAAAAATAAAGAATTAAGAAATACTCATGGTAACTATTCAAGCAGATGAAATTAGTAACATTATTCATGAACGTATTGAGCAATATAATAGAGAAATAAAGATTTTAAATACCAGTACTGTACTCCAAGTAGGTGATGGCATTGCTCATATTTATGGTCTTGATGATGTAATGATGGGGGAATTATTAGAATTTGAAGAAGGTATGATAGGCATTGCTCTGAATTTGGAATCAAATAATGTCGGTGTTGTATTAATGGGTGATGGTTTGATGATACAAGAGGGAAGTTCTGTAAAAGTAACAGGAAGAATTGCTCAGATCCCTATAAGTGAGGCTTCTTTAGGCCATGTTATAAATGCTCTTGCTAAACCTATTGATGGTCGAGGTGAAATTTCAGCTTCTGAATCTCGGTTAATTGAATCTCCCACCTCGGGTATTATTTTAGGACGTTTGGTATATGAGCCTCTTCAAACAGGACTTATTGCTATTGATTCGATGATTCCTATAGGACGTGGCCAGTGAGAATTAATTATTGGGGACAGGCAAACTGGTAAAACAATAGTACCCATAGTGATACGAACCTAGGACGACCTACTCCTAAACCCGTATTATAGTAGCTCGGATCTTAATTAAGTTCAAGTTCTAATGGAATTGACCTCAACCCCTAACCAACCTATGGTTAGAAACCTTGGTATAGTGTAGACGCCACAATAGGGGATGGAAAACCTATTGATAAGTCAAGCTAAAACAACTAATTCTCTAATGGTGTTTTAGGTGTTGTCAAAGAACAAAGAGATAATTAATCTCACAAGTATTTTCTCAATCAAATCAAAGTTGTGCTCTTATTGAAAAATAAGCCTTTAAATAGGCTTTGAAAGAAACAAAATAAACCCTAAAAACCCTAGGAAAAACTGGCCACACAATGAAGAGTTCTAGCTTGACCGAATCTTTCCTTTTCCTAACCTAATTAATTAATTCCCTTATTTTCAATTAGGAATTAATTAATTTACAAAAAAATAATAAAATAAAAATTTTCCTAAACTTATTTGTTCAATAAGTAAATAAATACAAATACAAAATTAAAGATAGTTTCCTAAAACAAAAAGTAAAAACAAATTAGGAAACTAAATATGGTAATTTTCGGCTAGGTTGATAATGACCCTTCTTTGACCTAATTGGACTCCAAATCAGCTTCAATAGTCTTTTTGGAATGGAAAATAAGCTTATTATGAAGTTCCTCGCATTGCCCTTGCTTAGAAATATGAGAAAAGGCTAATACAGTAAAATATAGTAAAGTCAGCAAGGAATACAGCAAATTTCGCCCTTTCTTCCCCTTGTGCGCAAACCACTATGTTGTTCGGCTTTGAAGCTGATTTGGCTGGTTTCTATGACTCATCCACCATATGAATTGAACCCATAAGAATGGGGCTCCAATTCATACAACCCGACCTCCATATTGGCACTAAAAATGTCACCCGGGCCCGTTTTGGCTTCTATTGCTTGTATGAGTAAAACAGGCCTTGGTTCTTTAGATATGGACAACCCCTCATGATTATGACTTATTCCTTGGATAACGACAGCAATATTGTCCTTGAACTTCTTGGCTTGGGCTCTAGTGATCGACCCCACCTTCATCTGTATTTGATCAGCACCCCAGCGGGTTATCGGTTTAATGGTCTCGGGCGGATTTGCATCACATAGATACGATTCTCAATCAATAAGGGCAAAATGTAATATGCATTGATGTAGCTATTGGTCAAAAAGCATCTTCTGTGGTTCAGGTGCTGACTGCTTTACAGGAAAAGGGAGCAATGGATTACACTAATATGGTAGCTGAAATTGTCGATTCTCCAGCTACATTACAATACCTCGCTCCTTATACAGGAGCTGCTCTGGCTGAATATTTTATGTATCGCAAACAACACACTTCAAATATTTATGACAATCTCTCAAAACAAGCACAGGCTTATCGCCAAATGTCTCTTTTATTACGTAGACCGCCAGGCCGAGAAGCTTATCCGAGAGATTTTTTTTATTTGCATTCATGCCTTTTGGAAATAGCTGCTAAATCAAGCTCTTATTTAGGGAAGGAAGTATGACTGCTTTACCAATAGTTGAGACTTAATCAAGAGATGTTTTGGCTTATATTCCTACTAATGTAATTTCCATTACAGACCGATCTATTTAATGCTGGAATCAGGCCTGCTATTAATGTGGGTATTTTTATATCCAGAGTACGGTCCGCAGCTCAAATTAAAGCCATGAAACAAGTAGCTAGCAAATCAAAATTGGAATTGACACAATTCACAGAATTAGAAGCCTTTGTATAATTCACTTCTAATCTCGATAAATCTACTCAAAAATCAATTGGCAAAAGGCCAATTTTTTTATATTTATTTTCTTTTCACTTTTATTATTCTGACAAAACGAATATGTGAAAGAATTCCAGGAATTGCATATTCAATTATGCATTAATTAATTATATTCATTTTTTAATTATATTCATTTTGTTTATATTTCTTTAAAACATATTTATTAGAAATTTGATATTTTAATAAATATCAAAAAATATAAATATATATTAGATAGAAATATCTATTAGATATATTGATTTATAGGTTTTGACTATAAAAAAGAATATTGAAAAATATTGAATAGAGATAAAGGAAAGTAAGCACAAGTGGGTAGCGGGAATCGAACTCCCATCGTTAGCTTGGAAGGCTAGGGGTTATGATGCGAATTCGCCCCAACCCGTACAACCGACAACCTGCTGGGGTGCCGATCCGTTACGGATGAAGGTAGGACCGATCGCTAGAGCCCTAGCCAAGACGTTCAAGGACAATATTGCTGTCTTTATACAAGGAATAAGTCATAGTCAAGAGGGGTGGTCATATCTAAAGAACCAAGGCCTGTTTTACTCATACAAGCAATAGAAGCCAAAACGGGCCCGGGTGGCGATTTTGGTACATTTTTGGAGTCTGGGAAGCATGAAATGGTTCCAATGCTTTATGGGTTCAATACATATGCCTAAGAGGTCATGGAATCAAGTTAAATCAGCCTCAAATGCAATCAAAAAGGGCTTGTACGGACAGCATCAACAATTTGGCCGAATTTGCTGTATTGCTTGCTGGCTTTACTGTATTTTACTGTATTAGCCTTTTCTTATTTTTCCAAGCATGGACAACGTGTGGGACTTCATATTCAGCTTATTTGGCATCCTAAAAAGTATCTAGAAGCTGATTTGAAGCTCAAAGAGGTCAAAGATTGATCAAAGTCAACTTGATCAAAAGGCTAGCATTTTTAGTTTCCTGATTTGTTTTTACTTTTTGTTTTAGGAAACTACCATTACTTTTTGGCTTTTATTTATTTATTTTCTGGACAAATAACTTTAGGAAGGTTTTTTATTTTATTCTTTCCATTGTAAATTAATTAATTCCTAATTTAATATAAAGGAATTAATTAATCAAACTTAGATTAAGAAAGGAAGTATAGCTTCGGCCAACTAGGTTTCTTTATGTGTGGTGGCCGGTTTTCTTTATGTTCTAGGGTTTTATTTCGTGGCTTTGTAGCCTATTTAAAGGTTTATTTTTCAATAAGAATACAACTTTGATTTGATTGAGAAAATACTTGTGAGATTAATTATCTCTTTGTTCTTTGAGAACACCTAAAACACCATTAGAGAATTGGTTGTTTTAGCTTGACTTATCAATAGGTTTTCCATCCCCTATTGTGGTGTCTACATTATACCAAGGTTTCTAACCACAGGTTTGTTAAGGGTTGAGGACCATTCCATTAGAACTTGAACTTAATTGAGATCCGGGCTAATATAATACGGGTTTAGGAGCAGGTCGTCCTAGATTCGTATCAGGTTATAGTTGACATTGATCCATCATTGTTAACGTCTCTAATTCAAAAACGAATGTGAAACTTTCATTTCATTTGCTCCTTTATGGAAGATAAATAAATTTCCAGATATCAATGACATTAAAAAAAATTCGACCCATAACATCTATGTCAGCTTTTCGGTCTAAATGCATTCAAAATGGCCCATTTTCTAGACGAACCTTGTAGAAAAGAGGGGATTATAACAATCTTTCTAGTTACTTCATTCTCTATTTCTATTTGAAAGAATCCTTAGGAAAAGGACTTTGTTTCCACCGAGCTAAAACAATTTTTCGATGTCTCTAGTAAACCAAAGTCATTGTTTAATTAGCTATTTTGTTTCAATTTCCCCTATACAAAAAAAGAAAAATTGAAGATTTAGTTATGATTAGAAATACACTTTCAATCTTTATCCATGGATCCTTTACTCATACTCATTCAATTGGAAATATTGATTGATCCAATTAAAAAAATAAAATTATGTTTCGTATTTCATAATCCAATTTTTCAATTTCTAATTGACTCTTGGATACAAATCTCTAGAATGTATATTCTTCCTCAAATTTTTCATTGAAAGGTAAAGGATTTAATCCTTTTAAGAAATAAAGTTTTTGCTTGGAATGGAATATTAATCAAACCGAGAGATCCCTTAACTATTCGAGGGTTAATAGAACGAATCGCACTTTTACCACTAACTATACCCACTCCAATCCAATTATTGTATATAAATGGACTTTTTGTCGCATAAGAAACTCGGGCGTAATCAAAAGATAGGATTAGAAAAAAATGCATTGTGCACAAATCCATAATTCTGTTTTTATTATATACATATTTTGATTCATTTTTTATTACAGTAAAATATCAGTAAACAAAAAAAAAGAAAAAGCAAAATAAAGAAGATAAGAAATCTCGCTTTGATTCTATATCAAAATAGGTCTTTTTATGACGTTTGTTGTTTCAATAACAAGCCTTTTTGTTTTGGTTTCAAATTAATTGTTTTCAAATTAAATAAATCATTTTATCTTATTACGATTGAATAAAACAAAAGAGGCTAGGTCCAGCTAAGCATTGATCAGGCCAAGCCGTGGAAATAAAGGGCCTTTCGGACGAACTCAAAGAGGTTTCTTTATTTATTATTAATAATAAATATTATTTTTTTCTCATTATTTCTATTTTTTCTCTTTTCTATTTATATATTATATAAAATACAGAATGTATCTATTAAACATATATTAACTATATAAATCTATTCAAAAAATCTAAAAAATCTATGTTAAACATATTAACAAATATAGATTCCATTTTTAGATTTGATTTATATTGGATTTTTTATATTTATTTCATTTATATTGGATTTATATATTGGACTATTGTAGATTGTGTAGATTGGATTGTTGATATCTCTTTCAAGTCTTTTCTTTATACATATATCTTATATGATTATAGAATTATATATAACATATTTGTATACATTTTATATAATCTAATTATATAATATAGATGCTTTTATTTTATCTAAATGGTCTAAATTAAATAGTCTAAATGGAATTTGATTCTATATCATTATCATTCTGTATCTATTATATAAACTATTGTATATATATATTATATATAATAAAATAATAAATAATAAAATAATATTAAAAAAACACTCAAAAAAGAAGAAAAAAAAAAAAGAAAAATGGACGACAACGTCGGATTGCTAATCCGTTGTACGAGTATTTCATACCGAGGGTTCGAATCCCTCTCTTTCCATTTTCATCGCTATCTTGTTCTTTTCTTTCAAATTTCTTGCGAGTTCAGTGTGGAATGGACAAAATCTTACTAAGCTAAGAACATTTTAAAATCAAGGAAGAAAAACCTTATTTCTTTTTTTTTTTTTTTATTCTTCATGTCCAGGATTACACCCTGGGTCATTAGATAGGAATCCGAAGATAAAGAGCGAAACAAAGAATATTACTATCGTGTAAACAAGTAGTTTGAGAGTAAGCATTACATAATCTCCAAAATTCTTTTTTAGGAAAAAAGAGAATAGATTCGCTATTTTATTTTAGACCGTACACCCTACTCTTTTTATTTTGTACTTTGACACCAAGAAATAAAGTTTTTTTTAGAAATAGAAAATGAAATTTTCAAAAAATACATATGTTATATTTATAATATAAGTGGATAAGTGGAGCTTTTCATTACCAAAAATTTTCTTTCATACCCACAATTTGACATTGTGAGTACTCTAATAAGGCCTTTCAATGGAAAAAAAAAGGTCATAATAAGGAAATGGGTTGATCCAAAATTTCTCGCGGCTATACAAAAATTTCAATATTGCAATCGAGATCTCATCGAAAACTTATAGCAGCCTGCCAGACAAAAGCTAAGAGAAAAAATAGCACAGGTATTACTGGCCAAACGAAAGCAAAAAAGCATAGGCCTCTGGTAATTTGGCAACGAAAAAACCATTTGAATAAAGGGCAGAATTAAGACAGATCCAGATCAAACTAAATTTATTAAGCATAACAAATATTTTGTTATTTTTGTTATTGAAGATAATTGTATTATTTTGATTGAGTTATTGATAAAACGAAAAATGAATAAAACTAAATAAGATAGACCCAAAAACCTTCTTTGATTTGAACTCCCCCAATCAAAAATCCTTTAATTCTCAAATCAAAAGAGAATAGAATAAATCATACTTTCATACAATATCTTAATTGAATTCTATGTAATGATCAATAAATTCAATCTAATTCTATATCGACACATATTAAAATTCTAGCAACAATCTATATATTTTATAGATATTTATACTGGAGTTGACGAATAACCAATACCAATATTAGTGTTTATTAGGATCGAATAGTAATGGGGCGTGTCCAAGTGATAAGGCAACGGGTTTTGGTCCCACTAGTTGGAGGTTCGAATCTTTCCATCCCAAAGCATGCCCAACCCATTATAGCATTATAATATATATAATGGTATATATCAGAAAAAATATTGCCTTTTAAGATAAGTATAATAATAATAGTATAATATTAGATTGGAAAAATTTTATTAGTATTCTTAATAATTCTTCTCTGAATCATATCTTTTTCATAAATTGAATCGTGTTCAAATAACACACATATATAATTGGATCCATTTTTTATCCCTAAATGTTAAATATTTAACATAAAATATCTATCTATATAGAGGTCCCATATTATTCTTATTTCGATTCCAATTTTAGAAATCAGTATGAAAAAAAAAAAAATACCTTACCTTACACCGGTCTTTACCCACTAGTTCACTAAAACAATAAATTGGATTTTTTAGCTATCTAGTTTTTTAATCATTGATGGTTTAATACAAATATGGATTTCTCTTAGGATGCTAAAATGTGGTCCTTACTTTAAAATGTTATTCAAATAATGATCTCGAGTCCGAAAATTTTTCAATCACTTAAATCATTTTGATGATTTCTTATGAGTTCGTAGTACTCAAAGAAGTGTGAAATTGGTCAATTTTGTTGGGGTGAGAAGGTTATGACCAAGAGCAAGCTAGCTTGAAGTGTTAGCAACAAGCAAGCTTTTGGTAATGCTCTTGGGAATGGTTGTGTGTGAGTTGTGTTTTTAGGTTTTGGTTATGGTGTTTTCTGGTTTTTAGGGTTCCTAGAGTGTTCTAAGGTGTTGAAGAAGAGATAAGAAGAAGGGGACCACGTTGCTTTTGAAAAATCAGGCTTAGATGTGTAGCCATTTCATTCATTTTACTATATAAGCTTGAAATTACAACTAGTTCACACATGCCAAGCATGTGAGCTTACAAAATGAGTAAAGTATTTGAAATTTAAAAAGTAAAATGGTCAACACCTAACTTTTCATACACAAAAGAGTCAAAAACCAGCTGCAACATGTCTATTCCAAATATAGTAAAAAGTGGCACATGGTTTGAACTAAGTTCCTATTGTTTAACTAGTTTGGATAAACAACCAAACTAGCTTCACCTACTTAGTTCCCCTTTGTATCTGCTTATGAAACTTGGTTTGAAGCATCCTTGGTCATCAATAAATATTGTTCCAAGAGCTAGGAAAGTTCTGGAACCGGATCATGGGCCAAACAGCTCCAAAGCTGACCCATACTCTGCATACTGGGCCCATCAGATACAGCAATCTGTTTGGAATAGAAAATGGACTTTCCCATGTCATTTGGACCTGAATGTGAACCATAGTCTTCTGTATATGTCTGTAGACATCCCTCAAAATTTCAGCCCAAAACTCCATTTGCAACCTGAGATATAAGATAAATAGTGGAACTATGTTGGTGGAAATTATGAATCCAGCACCATAGGCATTTCAAGCATAACATTCCTACTCTTTTGTGCATAATTTTGCCTATACTTTTGCATACATAACTTAGGCACAAAACATTATCAAAATATACCTTGCATAAATTAAAACATACAAAAAAATATAAACTCATAAAAGGAAATGATTTGATACCAAGGTGTGCATGCTAGCCGGTGACATGCACCATCAAGTGGCAAAATTGCCACACTTCAACACTCCTCCTTGGCAATTTTGTATGAGACATTGAGAAGTCCTCTCAATATCTCAAATCTCTTCTTTCCGAATGGCTTGGTGAAGATATCCGCCAAGTTCTCCTCGGAAGTCACATACTCCAACTTTACTTCACCACTTGCTTCAAATTCCCTTAAGGAATGATACTTGACCGGTATATGCTTGGTCCTCCCATGTTGGACTGGATTTTGAGCAATTGCTATTGCTGAAGTATTGTCACACAATATTACCGTGGCTTCCTCTTGCTTCAAGCTCAAGTCCTCCAATAATTTCCTAAGCCAAACACCTTGATTAGCACAACTTGAGCAAGCAATATACTCGGCTTCCGCAGTGCTTTGTGCAACGGTTTGTTGCTTCTTGGAATTCCATGAGAAAGGACCATTTCCAAGAGTGTAAATGTAGCCCGATGTGCTCTTGCTATCATCCAAAGAACCAGCCCAATCACTATCACTATAACCAAGCAAAGCTTCATTCATGTCATCCTTGTACCAAAATCACTAGTACCTTTCAAATACCTTAGGATTCTTTTTGCACAACTAAGATGATTTTGTGATGGACTATGCATAAATCTTGACAAAACAGCCACACTAAACATGATATCTGGTCTAGTAGAGCATACATATAAAAGGCTACCAATTAAACTTCTATAGATGGAAGGATTTACCTTTGGAGAATCATCATCCTTCACCAACTTGGTGCCTTCATTCATAGGTGTGGCAACGCTATTACAATCCTCCATGTCAAACTTCTTGAGTAACTCCTTCACATAGCTTTCTTGAGATATGAAGATGCCCTTGGATGATTGGACAACTTCAATTCCAAGAAAGTATTTCATCTCTCCAAGGCTAGACATCTCAAAGTTCACTTCTAGCTCACCTTTGAAATTGCTCACTTCTTTCTCATTACCACCGGTCACTAGGAGGTCATCAACATAAAGAGACACCAACACCATGCAACCATGAGTCCTAATATACAATGTAGGCTCATTAGGACTCCTCCTAAATCCATGCTTTGTCAAAAAACCATCTATCTTGGCATACCATGCCCTAGGAGCTTGTTTAAGGCCATACAAGGCCTTGTGTAGCTTGTATACCTTCTCTTCACTTCCTTTCTTCACAAAACCTTCGGGTTGCATAACATAGACCTCTTCCTTCAATATTCCATTCAAGAAGGCTGACTTCACATCAAGGTGATATACTTTCCAAGACTTTTGTGCCGAAATTGCAAGAAGAAGTTTTATGGTTTCCATCCTTGCAACCGGTGCAAAAGTCTCTCCATAATCCACACCGGCTTGTTGTGCATATCCTTTGACAACAAGCCTTGCCTTATGCTTATTTATGGACCCATCCGGATTGTACTTGGTCCTAAAGATCCACTTCACCCCAATAGCATTCTTTCCCTTCGGTTTTGTTACCAAGCTCCAAGTGTCATTCTTGTTTATCACATCGATTTCATCTTGCATGGCTTGTCTCCACTCTTTTCTTGCCATAGCCTCATGGACATTGATTGGATCACTCAATGCCACATTACACCTTTCATAAATCTCATTAAGAGGTCTTGTGCCTCTCACACCATCACCAATCTCCAAATCAGCCCCTATGGAGATTTCTAGCTCATTCTCATCATATTCATCATCATCTGCAGCACCTTCATCATTTCCTTGTTCCTCATCATTATCATGAGCTTCAAGCCGATTGTCTTCATCCATACTAGCCAACTCCTCCTTACTACAAACCCATTTAGCTTCCTCATCAACTTTCACATCTCTACTTATCACAAGTTTCTTGGTTTCCAAGTTATACACTCTATATCCCTTAGTCACATCACTATAGCCAACCAAAACACCAACTTGTGACCTTTCATCAAGCTTTCCTCTCTTCTCTTGTGGTACTAGGATGTAACAAATGCTTCCAAATACCCTTAGATGATCAAGAGAAGGCTTATATCCAAACCAAAGCTTAAATAGGGTTTTACTCCTCAAGGACTTGGAGTAAAGCCTATTTTGGATGTAGATGGATGTATTAACTCCTTCGGCCCAAAACTTCTTTGGCAAGCCACTTTCAAACAACAAACATCTAACCATCTCCATGATGGTACGGTTCTTCCTTTCACATACACCATTTTGTTGTGGTGTGTATGGTGTAGTGAATTGATGAACTATACCATGATCCTTACAAAGTTGTTTGAAAGTCTCACTTGTGTATTCCCCACCATTGTCCGTCCTTAACACCTTTATAGTGCAACCGGATTGATTTTGCACTAACTTCATAAATTCTACAAACTTTTCCAAAGCTTGTGATTTTCTTTCAAGGAAATACACCCAACACATTCTTGAGTAATCATCAATGAAAGTTATGAAATACTTGCTGCCATTTAAGGATGGAACACTCATGGGACCACAAATATCCAAATGTATAAGTCCTAACTTCTCCTTTGATCTCCAAGAATAAGATTGAAATGCTAGCTTAGTATGCTTTCCTTTTTGACACACTTCACACACATGTTCTTGCTTCTCCACCAATGGCATGTCTCTAACAAGTTCATGTGTGCCTACCAATGACTTAAAGCTAGCATGGCCTAGTCTTTTATGCCAAAGTTGAGAGGTGTTCTCAACTTTGGTGTTCAATGCAACCGTTGCACCATTTTCATCCATATTCAACCTAAAATTCTTGTTCTTCATTCCAACACACATTAATTCATTTCCATGTGGATTAACTATAGTGCATGTCATGTTTGAGAAGTGTAATGCATATTTGTTCTCAAGCATTTGACCTACACTAAGTAAGTTCTCACATAAAGAAGGTACATAGAGAACATCATGGATAGTTTTGATACCTTTGGTGGTGTGTATCACCACATCTCCTTTGCCTTTCACTTCCATCAAGGCTCCATTTCCAATTTTGACTTTGTTGTGGCTGCTCCTATCCAAGTTTGTGAACCACTCATGCTTGTGAGACATATGGTGTGTTGCTCCACTATCAATGATCCATCCTTCATCATTCTTGATGCTACTAAAACAAGTAGCAACAAACAACTCTTCGGATTCACTATCACTTGCATTATCTTTAGCAACATTTGCTTGTTGCTTATCTTTCTTGTTTGCCTTGCATACTCTCTCCACATGACCCTTTTGTTGGCATTTATGGCAAAATGCATCCGGCCTCCACCAACACCTTCTTGAATGATGACCTTTCTTCTTGCAATGGTGACAAGGTTCGTAGGACTTCCTCTCGGGTTTGCTAGTTTCACCTTTCTCCTTTATGACCTTAAGCTTGTTCTTCTTTTGATTTTGTGTCTTTTGATGTTGTTTAGACACAAATGCAGCCTCCATTGATTCTTCATGTCTAATCCTCCTCCTTTGCTCCGTAGCTTGCAAGGCATTCACCAACTCGGTCAAGGAAATTTCATTTAGGTTTCTTGACTCCTCCAATGAAGATATCTTAGCTTCAAACCTCTCGGGCAAGGAGACCAACACCTTCTCCACAATCCTTTGGTCAATTAATCTTTCACCTAGCACCCTAATTTGATTCACCACATTAAGAAGTCTTGTGGTGAACTCCTTAACCGTTTCTTTGTCTTTCATCTTGATAGTCTCAAACTCCCTCCTTAGGTTAAGGATTTGCATTTGCCTTCTCCTTGCACTCCTTTGGAACTCATCTTGAAGTTTGTCCCAAGCTTCTTTGGCACTCTCACATGCCATTATCCTTGTGAAAATGGTATCACTAATACAAGAATGAATGGCGGTGAGAGCCTTGTAACCTTTAGCCAATTCCTCCTCATGGTGCTTGATTTGGTTGACCGTTGCCCCTTGTCTCAAAGGCTCGGGTTCTTGGGGATTTATGGTGACCTCCCAAAGAGCATAAGCCTTCAAGTAGGCTTGCATCTTGATACTCCAAATGTTGTAGTTCTCCCCATTGAAGATAGGAGGAGAAGGAGTTGAAAAACTTGAAGAAGCCATCTGAATGTTGCTTTCTAGTATGAAGGAATATGAAAATATATTTGTGCTTTCAAGTATCTCTTCACTCTCAAGGAACGAACCAGCCCAAAAACCTCACAAATCTCACAAAAATATGCCTTGCTCTGATACCACTTTGTTGGGGTGAGAAGGTTATGACCAAGAGCAAGCTAGCTTGAAGTGTTAGCAACAAGCAAGCTTTTGGTGATGCTCTTGGGAATGGTTGTGTGTGGGTTGTGTTTTTAGGTTTTGGTTATGGTGTTTTCTGGTTTTTAGGGTTCCTAGAGTGTTCTAAGGTGTTGAAGAAGAGATAAGAAGAAGGGGACCACGTTGCTTTTGAAAAATCAGGCTTAGATGTGTAGCCATTTCATTCATTTTACTATATAAGCTTGAAATTACAACTAGTTCACACATGCCAAGCATGTGAGCTTACAAAATGAGTAAAGTATTTGAAATTTAAAAAGTAAAATGGTCAACACCTAACTTTTCATACACAAAAGAGTCAAAAACCAGCTGCAACATGTCTATTCCAAATATAGTAAAAAGTGGCACATGGTTTGAACTAAGTTCCTATTGTTTAACTAGTTTGGGTAAACAACCAAACTAGCTTCACCTACTTAGTTCCCCTTTGTATCTGCTTATTAAACTTGGTTTGAAGCATCCTTGGTCATCAATAAATATTGTTCCAAGAGCTAGGAAAGTTCTGGAACCGAATCATGGGCCAAACAGCTCCAAAGCTGACCCATACTCTGCATACTGGGCCCATCAGATACAGCAATCTGTTTGGAATATAAAATGGACTTTCCCATGTCATTTGGACTTGAACTTTGAACCATAGTCTTCTATATATATCTGTAGACATCCCTCAAAATTTCAGCCCAAAAATCCATTTGCAACCTGAGATATAAGATAAATAGTGGAACTATGTTGGTGGAAATTATGAATCCAGCACCATAGGCATTTCAAGAATAACATTCCTACTCTTTTGTGCATAATTTTGCCTATACTTTTGCATACATAACTTAGGCACAAAACATTATCAAAATATACCTTGCATAAATTAAAACATACAAAAAAATATAAACTCATAAAAGGAAATGATTTGATACCAAGGTGTGCATGCTAGCCGGTGACATGCACCATCAAGTGGCAAAATTGCCACACTTCAACAAATTTATCCTATCACTATCAAGTTACTTGAAGGTACAGATTCAAAAAGAAATTTTTTATTTTATTCGTGGTATTTATATTTTATTATATTAAATAAATAAATAATGAAACAAAATATATGTTAAAATAAATATACGTATTGGGTGTTGGGGATTAAATTGAACTCGTTTTGAGACTTCGTTGGAACCTAGCCATTCATATTTCATATAGAAAGAAAAAGTGTAGATTACTATGTACCGACCGAACCAACGACTATTCATGATTCCATAATTGAATCAATTGCATATTGGTTCCAAATTAAAGGAATGTTCTGTAAAACTTCGTTCAAAACGATGTGGTAGAAATCAACGTGTGACTTGAAGGACACGATCCACTGTGGATTCTTACATCTGCCATTTTTTATTATAAAGGAATGAAAGTACTCTTGACTCGACATCGTTTCTTCTGTTTCAATAGAACTCTCATTTTTTTTTTTGGGGGGGGGGGGGGGGTGATGTAAATCGTACATGATGGAGCTCGAGTAAAAATTATTGATTCATTTCTCAAAGGCAAGAATCTAGGGTTAGTATTAATCATTAACTTGGGACAACTTCATAAATATATTTGTAAATATATTTTCCATATATAAATCGAGAGGATCCAATTCAAGCAAGTTTCAAATTCAAAAGTCAAATTTTTTGGAATTGGTAAAACTTTTTCTATCAAATCAAAAGTGTATTACACAAGAATCACTCAGTCGTATGATTCTTTGATAGAAAGAAATCATAAAAAAGGGTATGTTGATGCCATTTTCAAACAATTCAAAATCACCAAAGTAATGTCTAAACCCATCTCAACAACTAGATCAGAGTGCAGAATCAAAAAAGATTCTAAAAGAAACAGACAAAAAGGGGGTTAAAGACCACTCAATAAATGAAATGCTTAAAAGGTTTCCTTGAGTTATTTGAGAGTTATCCAACTTGAGTTGTGAGGGTGCAAATTGTAAATATGAATAGTTTTTTTTGTGAGGGAAAGAATAAGTATTTAAATCATAGTCTAGTTGATTTGATGATTTTATGGATATATTTGACCTTATCATTCTACACATAGATATAATTTCCAATTTTCTTGAGCTGTACGAGGAGAAAACTTCTTATACGCTTCTGGGGGGGAATTGTTCATCTATCCCAATGAGCCATTTATCGAATCATTGCAATTGATGTTAAATCCATAAGAGAAGGAAGAGATCTTCGGAAAGTGGTTTTTTATGACCCGATAAAGAATCAAACCTATTTAAATGTTCCTGCTATTCTATATTTCCTTGAAAAAGGCACTCAACCTATAGGAACTGTTCATGATATTTCAAAGAAAGCGGGGGCTTTTACGGAACTTACCCTTAATCACAAAGCAACAGTCAATTAATGAAAAATTAATGAAATATATCAAAATGAAATATATAAGAAATATATAAATAAATAAGGTGGAGATCACTTGTAGAGAGCTTTGTATAGTCTTTTCTCTGCTATTCTCTTTTAATTTGTTATTCCTACTTTTGATTTTGGGTATTACCATTAATGGTAATAGGGGTTAGTTGGATTTCTATGAACAAATAAAAAGGGGGATTAAGCTTTTTTCTTTTACTTATATTGATTGATTGATTGACTAAATTCGAGCCTTTTTCTACTTCTTCTTTCTTTTTTTTTTCTTTATTACTTTTTTCTTGCATCTACATCCCTTATTTGTCTATATGTCTATTAGCTATGTAGTTCCAATCAAACACAAGTCCTTATTTTTTTTTATTTTATTTCTCCGTTGTATTCTTTTCTCAAATACTCATATTGACAATAGTGTATCAAATAAATATAATTCAATCGTGGATAAATGGATCTATTTTTTTCCGTGCCATAGATTTGATTTCATTCAAGGAATGGGTTCATTGGATTTTCTGTAATACAAGAAGTTTTTTTTTTTTTTTTTGTATAATACAATTTTTTTTGCTATTTCAAATTCAATGTTTTGATTACACCATGCATTTCAACCTCTTTATTTATTTTATTGGGATTTTGATTGTATCTACACATTCTAATTCTTTTATTCGGGTTGCTAACTCAACAGTAGAGTACTCGACTTTTAAGTGCGGCTAGCATATTTTACACATTTATATGAGGCAACGAATTTGTCCATACCACCGGTAGAGTTTGTAAGACCGCGACTAATCCTGAAAGGAATGAATGGAAAAAGTAGCATGTCTTATCAATGGAGAATTTTAAGAATATTTCATTCTTTCTGGATATGTCCAAAACTTTGTTTAAATTGTTTGAATTCTTGGTGTGGCAAAAAAAAAAAAAGAAATTGGAGAATCAATTTCAAGTCGGGTCGAGTGAATAAATGGACAGAGCCCAACTGTGGCCCCAATTATAGGGAAACAAAGAGTAATGAGCTTTTGGTCTTCATTTGTTAATGATTATCCCAATGATTACCCGAACTAATTAGATGTTAAAAATATATTAGTGCTTGATGCGGGAAAGTCTTTTCCATGAGGGATTATCCATTTTTTATGAGTCCTACCTATTAGGTATTCTCCATTATGAGGTGGAGATAAATGTGCAGAAGAAGGCAGTATATTGATAAAGAGTTTTTTTTTTCAAAATCAACAAAGTGATTGGATTGTAAAAAGAAAGGATTTCTAACCATCTTGTTATCTTAGACTGAACAAAAACCACTTATATGAAAAAAAAGAGTCTGCTAATGGTCTTACCTTTTTCTGAGGTATCTATTTTTTTCATACTATAATACCTTGTCTTGACTGTATCGTCTTATGTATCATTTGATAACCCAATAAAACCCTTATCTCCAGTTCAAATCAAATTTCAAATGGTAGAATTTCAAGGATATTTCGAACTAGATAGATCTCAGCAACACAATCTCCCATACCCACTTATCTTTCGAGAGTATATTTATGCATTTGCTCATGATCATGGTTTAAATGGATCGAGTTTGCTGGAAAATGTATGTTATGATAAATCTAGTTTACTAATTGTAAAATGTTTAATTACTTGAATGTATCACCAGAATCATTTGATTATTGTCGCTAATTATTCTGACCAAAATAAATGTTTTGGGTACAACAAGAATTTGTATTCTCAAATGATATCCAAGGAATTTGTAGTCATTGTGGAAATTCCATTTTCCTTACAATTCCTACGATTAGTATCTTTGAGGCCAGAAATCATAAAATATTCTAATTTATGATCAATTCATTCAATATTTCCATTTTTAGAGGAAAAATTCCCACATTTAATTTATGTATCAGATGTACGAATGCCCTACCTTCACTTCTCTTCTGCATACGACTTTCCACTGGTTCCATTCCTGATGACTTCTCCGAATGAAGGAAGAAGTCAGTGAGAAAGGGCCTGAGTAAATGAGTCGTAGGTCAATCCGTCCAGGAAGACCTCAGGATTTTTATCCTGATTGGTTCACATGCTTGCTTTCCAACATGAGCTTCTTCTGAGCCCTCAACATGGCAAATGAAGCCAATCTTCTTGGGGTTGGTACGGACAAGCTCGGGGCTTGCTTTCGTAAGGTCCAAATGGCTCCCGTGTAGTGCATCATTTTCACTCACTCTCTTTTTTTTTTTTCGGGCCCCTTTGTGAACATAGGAATTGGATGGATGACTCACTCTCTCTTGAATGAGATGTCAAACTGGTCCTCAGAGCCCCTCTCTTTTGGGTGACTCATCCCTGGTACTGACGAGCTACCCCCTGACAAAAGCACAGACCTATCTCCGGCTGACTCTCCTGGTCACCAAAACACGAACGAGGCCTTCTCTTATCTCATGCACCCCTTTCTGTAGGTCAGGATCAACAGGATTGGTTGGGTGGCTGGAAGCTGACTGATTCGCTCGAATTCATCTAGAAATCTTGATTCAAACCCTTCGCTATTGGGTGAAAGATGCCCCTTCTTTTCATTTATTGTGGCTTTTTCTTCACGAATATTATAATTAGAATAGTTTTATTACTCCAAAAAAATCTATTTCTTCTTTTTTTGAAAACTAATTCAAGATTTTTATTGTTCCTATATAATTCTCATGTTTATAAATGCGAATCCATCTTACTTTTTCTCTGTAACCGATCTTCTCATTTACAATTAACATCTTCTGGGGTATTTTTTGAGCAAATTTATTTCTATGAAAAAATAAAGCATCCTAGACAAGAAGTCTTTTCTAATGATTGTTCAGTGGTCTTATGGTTCTTTACGGAGCCCTTCATGCATTATGTTAGATATCAAGGAAAATTGATTTTAGTTTCAAAAGATACGTGTCTTCTAATGAATAAATGGAAATATTTTCTTGTCCTTTATGGAAATGTCATTTTTATGTGTGGGCTCAACCAAGAAGGATCTATATAAACCAATTAGCTAACCATTCTTTTGGCTTTTTAGGCTATCTTTTAAGTGTGCGACTAAATCTTTCAGTGGTACGGAGTCAAATGCTAGAAAATTCATTTATAATGGATAATTCTATAAAGAAGCTTGATACATTAGTTCCAATTAGCCCAATGATTGGATCATTTGCTAAATGAAATTTTGTAATGCATTAGGACATCCTATTAGTCAGTCAACCTAGGTCGATTCGTCGGATTTTGAGATTATAGACCGATTTGCCGGTATATGCAAACATCTTTCTCATTATTTCAGCGGATCCTTCAAAAAAAATATACTTCAACTTTCTTGTCTTAAAAGTTAGGCTCGTAAACACAAAAGTATTGTACGGGTTTTTTTTTTAAAATTAGGTTTGGAATTATTGGAAGAGTTCTTTATGCAAGAAGAAAGGGTTCTTTCTTTGATTTTTCCAAGAACTTATTCAACTTTTTGAAGGTTATATAGAGGGCAAATTTTGTATTTGGATATTGTTTGCATCAATGATCTCGTCAATCATGAATGATTGGCTATTCGACCATGGAAATTGGAATTATCCTTAAATGCTGAAGAGATAACGAAAAATTTATTTAGTCGTCTATTATGAAATGTTCATGCAGTAAGAGTAAGGGTTGATCAATTGAATATTCAACTTTCTTAGAGGCTCGTCTAGGGAAGGAACTGGATTAGATGTATACATAGGGAAAGCTGTATGCAATGAAAAATGCAAGCACTGTTTGGGGAGAGATTTTTACCTATTTTTTTATTTTCTAATTCTATAAAGTAAATTATCTACTCCATCCAACTAGTTTCAGGTTCGAGTCCTGGGCAACCCATTCTAATTATTCTATCGAAATCATATGTATTTAAATTAAATCCAAATTTTAATCCAAATTTTGTAACTTATTTATTTTTATTTTATTTTTATTCAATTTATTTATTTAGTTTATTCAAAAAAAAAAAAGAATGAATCTAGATAGATAAAAACCTTAATATATCTATGGATGTTGAATATTGGTTAGATAAAAACCTTAATATATCTATGGATGTTGAATATTGGTTGACATGGGTATATAAGTCATGTTATACTATTGAATAACAAGCCCTCGATTATCTATTTATAGAAAATTCATGTGCTTGGGAGTCCATGATGATTAATAATTTAATAAACCAGGATTTTACCATGACTGCAATTTTAGAGAGATGCGAAAGCGAAAGCCTATGGGGAATAACCAGCACTGAAAATCGTCTTTACATTAGATGGTTTAGTGTTTTGATGATCCCTACTTTATTGAAGGTATTCGTGAACCTGTTCCTGGATCTCTACTTTATGAAAACAATATTCTTTCTAGTGCCATTATTCCTACTTCTGCAACAATAGGTTTGCATTTTTACCCGATATAGGAAGCAGCTTCCGTTGATGAATGGTTATACAATGGTGGTCCTTATGAGCTAATTGTTCTACACTTTTTACTTGGTCTAGCTTGTTATATGGGTTGTGAGTGGGAACTTAGATTTCGTCTGGGTATGTGCCCTTGGATTGTTGTTGCATATTCAGCTCATGTTACAGCTGCTCATGCTATTTTCTTGATCTATCCAATTGGTCAAGGAAACTTTTCTGACGGTAGGCCTCTAGGAATCTCTGGTACTTTCAACTTCATGGTTGTATTCCAAGCTGAGCACAACATCCTTATGCACCCATTTCACATGTTAAGCGTAGCTGGTGTACTCAGTGGCTCCCTATTCAGTGCTATGCATGGTTCCTTGGTAACTTCTAGTTTAATCAGGCAAACCACAGAAAAAGAATATGCTAATGAAGGTTACAGATTCAGTCAAGAGGAAGAAACCTACAATATCGTAGCTGCTCATGGTTATTTTGGATTATTGATCTTCCAATATGCTAGTTTCAACAACTCTTGCTCTTTACACTTCTTCCTAGCTACTTGGCCTGTAGTAGGTGTTTGGTTCACTGCTTTAGGTATTAGCACTATGGCTTTTAACTTAAATGGTTCCAATTTCAGCCAATTTGTAGTTGATAATCAAGGTGGTGTAATTAATATCTGGGCTGATATTATCAACCATGCTAACTTGGGTATGGAAGAATGCTCATAACTTCTCCCTAGATCTAACTGCGGTTGAAGTTCCATCTACAAATAGATAAGACTTTGGTATTAGTGTATACTGAGTTATTGAACATAAAAGAGCAATAATCAATTTCTTGTTCTAGCAAGAAGTTTGGTATTGCTCCTTTAGGAGTTTTTTTACTTAAATTTTTTTCTTTACCGTAATGCCCAGTTTGTCTTGATTTTTGACTTCTAAACAAGAAGGAAAATGGAACTATTGGATTTTTTTTTTTACTTGCCCCCGGATACATGTCCTTTGGAACCTTTGCGGGGCTACCACCAACAGAAGCAAGCTAGCCCCTTATGGAGGGTAGACTAGTGTCTTGATCAGGTGTAATGCCCCTCTTTCATCAAAAGGCGTGGTTTCTCACCACCTAATGATGATCAAATCACTTGCATTGCATTACCATAACGAATCACAAGAGTTGTGATTCAGAATGAACCTTTCTTGTGTTGGGGTGAGAAGGCTATGACCAAGAGCAAGCTAGCTTGAAGTGTTAGCAACAAGCAAGCTTTTGGTGATGCTCTTGGGAATGGTTGTGTGTGAGTTGTGTTTTTAGATTTTGGTTATCGTGTTTTCTGGTTTTTAGGGTTCCTAGAGTGTTCTAAGGTATTGAAGAAGAGATGAGAAGAAGGGGACCACGTTGGTTTTTGAAAATGAGGCTTAGATGTATAGCCATCTCATTCATTTAACAATATAAGCTTGAAATTACAACTAGTTCACACATGCCAAGCATGTGAGCTTACAAAGCGAGTAAAGTATTTGAAATTTAAAAAGTAAAATGGTCAACACCTAAATTTTCATACAGAAATGAGGTAAAAACCAGCTGCAACATGTCTATTCCAAATATAGTAAAAAGTGGCACATGGTTTGAACTAAGTTCCTCTTGTTTAACTAGTTTGGGTAAACAACCAAACTAGCTTCACCTACTTAGTTCGCCTTTGTATCGGCTTATGAAACTTGGTTTGAAGCATCCTTGTTCATCAATAAATATTTTTCCAAGAGCTAGGAAAGTTCTGGAACCGGATCATGGGCCAAACAGCTCCAAAACTAACCCATACTCTGCATACTGGACCCATCAGATACAGCAATCTGTTTGGAATAGAAAATGGACTTTCCCATGTCATTTGGATCTGAAATTTGAATCATAGTCTTATATATATGTCTGTCGACATTCCTCAAATTTTCAGCCCAAAAATGCATTTGCAACCTAAGATATAAGATAAACGGTGGACCTATGTTGCTGGAAATTATGAATCCAGCACCATAGGAATTTCAAGCATAACGTTCCTACTCTTTTGTGCATAGTTTTGTCTATGCTTTTGCATACATAACTTAGGCATAAAATATTATCCAAATATACCTTGCATCAATTAAAAGCATACAAAAAATATAAACTCATAAAAGGAAAGGAGGTGATACCAAGGTGTGCATGCTAGCCGGTGACATGCACCATCAAGTGGCAAAATTACCACACTTTAACACTGCTCCTTGGTAATTTTGTATGAGACATTGAGAAGTCCTCTCAGTATCTCAAATCTCTTCTTTCCCAATGGCTTGGTGAAGATATCCACCAAGTTCCCCTCGGAAGTCACATATTCAAACTTCACTTCACCACTTGCTTCAAATTCCCTTAAGGAATGATACTTAACCGGTATGTGCTTGGTCCTCCCATGTTGGACTGGATTTTGTGCAATTGCTATTGCTGAAGTATTGTCACACAATATTACCATGGCTTCCTCTTAATTCAAGCTCAAGTCCTCCAATAATTTCCTAAGCCAAACACCTTGATTAGCACAACTTGAGCAAGCAATATACTCGGCTTCCGCGGTGCTTTGTGCAACGGTTTGTTGCTTCTTGGAATTCCATGAGAAAGGACCATTTCCAAGAGTGTAAATGCAGCCCGATGTACTCTTGCTATCATCCAAAGAACCAGCCCAATCACTATCAATATAACCAAGCAAAGCTTCATTCATGCCATCCTTGTACCATACACCAAAATCACTAGTACCTTTCAAATACCTTAGGATTCTTTTTGCACAACTAAGATGATTTTGTGATGGACTATGCATAAATCTTGACAAAACAGCCACACTAAACATGATATCCGGTCTAGTAGAGCATACATATGAAAGGCTACCAATTAAACTTCTATAGATGGAAGGATTTACCTTTGGAGAATCATCATCCTTCACCAACTTGGTGCCTTCATTCATAGGTGTGGCAATGCTATTACAATCCTCCATGTCAAACTTCTTAAGAAACTCCTTCACATATCTTTCTTGAGATATGAAGATGCCCTTGGATGATTGGACAACTTCAATTCCAAGAAAATATTTTATCTCTCCAAGGCTAGACATCTCAAAGTTCAATTCTAGCTCACTTCTGAAATTGCTCACTTCTTTCTCATTACCACCGGTCACTAGGAGTCATCAACATAAAGAGACACCAACACCAACCATGAGTTCTAATATACAATGTAGGCTCATTAAGACTCCTCCTAAATCCATGCTTTGTCAAAAAACCATCTATCTTGGCATACCAAGCCCTAGGAGCTTGTTTAAGGCCATACAAGGCCTTGTGTAGTATACCTTCTCTTCACTTCCTTTTTGCACAAAACCTTCGGGTTGCATAACATAGACCTCCTCCTTCAATACTCCATTCAAGAAGGCTGAATTCACATCAAGGTGATATACTTTCCAAGACTTTTGTACCGAAATTGCAAGGAGAAGTCTTATGGTTTCCATCCTTGCAACCGGTGCAAAAGTCTCGCCATAATCCACACCGGCTTGTTGTGCATATCCTTTGACAACAAGCCTTGCCTTGTGCTTGTTTATGGATCCATCCGGATTGTACTTGGTCCTAAAGATCCACTTCACCCCAATAACATTTTTTCCCTTCGGTTTGGTTACCAAGCTCCAAGTGTCATTCTTGTTTATCACATTGATTTCATCTTGCATGGCTTGTCTCCACTCTTTTCTTACCATAGCCTCTTGGACATTGATTGGATCACTCAATGCCACATTACACCTTTCATAAATCTCATTAAGAGGTCTTGTGCCTCTCACACCATCACCAATCTCCAAACCAGCCCCTATGGAGATTTCTAGCTCATTCTTATCATATTCATCATCATGGGCAGCACCTTCATCATTTCCTTGTTCCTCATCCTTATCATGAGCTTCAAGCTGATTGTCTTCATCCATACTAGCCAACTCCTCCTTACTACGAACCCATTAGCTTCCTCATCAACTTTCACATCTCTACTTATCACAAGTTTCTTGGTTTCCTAGTTAGACACCCTATATCCCTTGGTCACATCACTATAGCCAACCAAGACACCAACTTGTGACCTTTCATCAAGCTTTCCTCTCTTCTCTTGTGGTACTAGGATGTAACAAATGCTTCCAAATACCCTTAGATGGTCAAGAGAATGCTTATATCCAAACCAAAGCTCAAATGGGGTTTTACTCCTCAAAGACTTGGAGTAAAGACTATTTTGGATGTAGATGGATGTATTAACTCCTTCGGCCCAAAACTTCTTTGGCAAGCCACTTTCAAACAACAAACATCTAGCCATCTCCATGATGGTACGGTTCTTCCTTTCACATACACCATTTTGTTGTAGTGTGTATGGTGTAGTGAATTGATGAACTATACCATGATCCTTATAAAGTTGTTTGAAAGCCTCACTTGTGTATTCCCTGTTGAAATGTGGTGATCTTGCCACAATGTGCAAGGTAATTCGGTTACACTTGCACTCTTTGTTTTGCAACATCAAAGACCTAACATTATTTATGTTTATGCATTTTATTTTATCTTGTAATGTTTAAGAACAATATCCTTTTGTAATGCCCTAAGCTCATTAACTAAAGCTTAGGGCCTTTTTTTGTCTAGTTGTTGGAATTGTATTTCCAGCAACATAAGTCCACTTCCTTGGATGCCGTTTGATGAAGGTTTGGGATTTGGATCTGAATTTTGGATATAATAAACTAGAAATGCAGAGAAAAATAATGGCCCAATTTGGAGCTGGGAAGGCTGAGTTAAGCCCTAAACAATCTGACCCTTGTGCAGTTTTATTGCCCAGAAATCTGGACAAAACTGCCTCGGGTTTGATTATTTTTGAATGGGTAAATGGACTTTGTTTTATCTTATTTTTGTCTAGAACACATTTTAATATTCAAAAAGGCTTCACTCCAATTTTCAAGTCAAATGGAGCTGGTTTTCAAATTCAAATGCCACAGACAAGCTGAACTGCCCATTAAAGAAGGTTTCTTGCATGCCCAGCACATTGATTAGAGTTAGTTGAGGTAGTTTGGCTTGGTTGGTTACTTTTAATGCTTTTTATTTATTGCTCAATATGGCAGCATGTCTTATTGTCTTTTTGATGTATTTAAAAGTATGAAAATTGTAATGAAAACGTTGAGGAAGTAATATTCAAAAAAAAAAACATATTTTGAAAAAACAACAATTTTGGCTCTCTCTCTCTCTCTCTCTCTCTCTCAACTACTACATTTGTTTTCTTCTTCTTCCCAAAAGCTAACAACCTTCTCAAGAACCCTAAACCTCCATTAAAACCAGAAACAAAACCTTAACAAACCAAAAAAAACAAAATCAAGAACCAAGAACCAACAACAATCATTCTTGACTAACACCTTGAATGATTGTGCTCTAAGGTACAACAACATAAACCTACACCAAATTCCATCATGGTATCAGAGCTTAGTGTAATTTCTTAGGACCTTGTGAGCTTTCAACCTAGACCATTTTATTTATTAGAGGATCCCCCATCTAAAGCCTTCCAACCGAAACCAAAAAGGCTAGTTGAAACTCACCAAAACACCACCACCCGAGAGCTTGTTCTTGTGTCCATTTTTCAAAACTTTTCAAAAACCATTTTTTCAAATGGTCTCACAATCCTTTGCAACCCCAACACCACCTAAGTTTGAAGGCCAAAACTATTCCATTTGGAGTATAAAAATGAAAGCCTGCCTTCAAGCCTTTGGTTTATGGGAAGTCATAGAAGAAGGTTATGTAGTGGAAGAGTTGAGAGCTAATGCAACCCAAGCACAAAGAAGTGCACATGAGGCCAAAGTTGCCAAGGGGTTCAAAGCCCTCACTGCCTTGCACTCCTCCGTGAGTGATTCCATTTTTATAAGGATAATGTCATTCACAAGTGCTAGAGAGGTTTGGATAAAGCTTCAAGAGGAGTTCCATGGAAATACTAGAACTCGGCAAATGCAAGTTTTAAACCTAAGAAGAGAGTTTGAGACCTTGAAGATGAAGGAGAATGAGCTTCTCAAGGATTTCACGGAAAGGATGCTCAAAGTAGTAAATCAAATTCGGGTCCTTGGTGAGCAATTGACTGATCAAAGGGTAGTAGAGAAAGTATTGATGAGCTTACCCGAAAGGTTTGAAGCTAAGATTTCCTCCCTTGAAGAATCTAGAAATCTTAGTGAAATAACCTTGAGTGAGCTCATCAATGCTCTTCAAGCAACCAAACAAAGGAGAGCCATTAGAAAGGAGGAGACCATTGAGAGTGCATTCTATGGTGGCCACGGCAACAAATAGAAGAATAAAGGAAGGAAGAGCAACAACACCAACCAAACCGGTTTTACAACCAACAACAACACAAACAACAACAAAAGTGGATGGAATCAACAAAAACAACAACAAAGCCATCAAAACCAAGGAGGGCATCCACCTTGCCCTCATTGCAAGAAGCTTGGACATCCACCATCCAAGTGTTTTTGGAGGCCGGATGCATCTTGTGAAAGATGTGGAGGAAAAGGCCACATTGCCAAAGTATGCAAGCAAAGGAGACAACAAGCCAATGTGGTTAATGAAGAAGCCGAGAACCTATTTGTGGCCACATGCCTTAAAGCCACAAGTAGTGGTCTCGGTTGGCTTGTGGATAGTGGTTGCTCACACCACATGAGTTTCCAAAAGGATGGTTTTATGGAGCTTAACCGAAACTACAAAACCAAAGTGAAGATTGGTGATGGCAAGTTCATGGAAGTAGAAGGCAAAGGAGATGTGTGCTTGAACACCAAGGAAGGTACCAAAATTATAAAAGATGTGCTATATGTTCCTAGTTTGTGTGAAAACTTGCTTAGTGTAGCACAATTGGTAGAAAGAGGCTTTGCTTTAAATTTTGCAAAAGATGGATGTATTATATGATGCTTGTGGTAATGAGCTGTTTAAGGTACCATTGAAGGACAAAAGCTATAGATTGGACCTAGTTAAGAATGAATAAGCCTTAAAAACCAAAATGGAGTCCATTTCTCAACTTTGGCATAAAAGGCTTGGGCATTCTAGCTATGGTGCCATGAAAAACACCAATGCCATTGTGAAGGACATGCCAAAGATTAAGGAGATGAGAAGCCTATGTGATGTATGCCAACTAGGGAAATCCATACGGCTTCCATTCCCTAAAGCCGGTTCATGGAGAGCTAAGGAGAAGCTTGAGCTAGTCCATTCCGATGTGTGTGGACAGATGAGTTTGTCATCAATTGGAGATTGTAAGTACTTCCTAACCTTCATTGATGACTACTCAAGGTTGTGTTGGGTATATTTTCTAACAACCAAGTCACAAGTGCTTGAGAAGTTCATGGAATTTAAGAAGGTGGTGGAAACCCAAAGCAATGCAAAGATGAAGTGTTTGAGAAGCGACAATGGTGGAGAATATACAAGCTTGGCTATGGAGGATTTTTGCAAAGAAAATGGAATGGTGCATCAATTCATAACACCATACACACCACAATAAAATGGTGTTTATGAGAGGAAAAATAGGACCTTGATGGAGACGGCAAGGTGTATGATACATGAGAAGAGTATGCCAAAGAATTTTTGGGCCGAAGCCATATACATGGCTAGCTACATCCAAAACCGAGCATACACCAAAGCCAATGAGTCCAAGACACCCTATGAGATATGGTATGGAGAAAAACCATCTTTGGACAACATAAAAATCTTTGGAAGTGTTTGTTTTCTCCATGTTCATCCACACATGAGAGACAAGCTTGACAAAAGGGCAAATGTGGGCATCTTGGTCGGCTTTAGTGAGGTTACCAAAGGTTTTAGGGTTTTCAACTTGGAAACCAAGAAACTTGTGGTAACAAGGGATGTGAGGATTGATGAAGATGTTGTTTGGGATTGGACAAAGGAGGAGCTTCTTGTCCATGAAGATAATGCTTGGTTGGATGATGAAGAAGAAGAAACCAATGACAATGACAATAAAGAAAATGAAGATGATGAGGAGGATGCACTTGAGACCATTGGAGCCAAATTGGAGATTGGAGATGGTGTTAAAGGAGAAAGGCCATTGTCCGAAATATATGAAAGGTGCAATGTTGCCTTGAGTGATCCTACCAATGCTCAAGAAGCTATGCAAAAGAAAGAGTGGATGGAGGCCATGCAAACCAAAATGGGTACGATAGAAAAGAATGAAACTTGGTCTTTGGTTTCTAAACCTAAAAACAAGAAACCAATTGGTGTAAAGTGGATCTTTAGGACCAAGTTCAACCCGGATGGAACAATATGCAAGCATAAGGCAAGGCTTGTGGTAAAAGGCCATGCACAACAAGCGGGTGTAGATTATGGAGAGACGTTTGCACCGGTTGCAAGAATGGAGACCATAAGACTCATCCTATCCATCTCGGCCTCAATGTCATGGAAGGTGTACCACCTTGATGTAAAGTCAGCTTTCTTGAATGGTGTGCTTCAAGAGGAGGTTTATGTCAAGCAACCCAAGGGCTTCATTGTTCAAAGACATGAGGACAAAGTCTACCATCTGAACAAGGCACTTTACGGGTTAAAGCAAGCACCAAGGGCTTGGTATGGCAAGATTGATGGTTACTTGATCTACCAAGGCTTTAGGAGGAGTTCAAATGAGCCAACACTACACATAAGGAATGAAGAAGGCATGGTTGTTATCTCACTCTATGTGGATGATTTGTTGGTCACGGGTGAAAACGAAAAGAATGTGGAAGTTTTGAAAAATGAACTTGAAAAGGAGTTTGACATGTCAAGCCTTGGTGAAATGAATTATTTCCTTGGAGTGGAAGTGATGCAATGCTCTAGGGGTATCTTCATATCTCAAGAGAAATACATCAAAGATCTTTTGAAAAAGTTCAACCTTGTTGAATGCAAGCCAATGTCAACACCAATGAGCCAAGGAGACAAGTACAAGAAGGAGGATGGCACACCAAAGGTAAACCCGACCCTATATAGAAGCATGATAGGAAGTTTGCTCTATGTATGTTCATCAAGACCGGATATTATGCATGCCACATGTTTTTTGTCTAGATATATGCAAGCACCATCCCAAAATCATTTTGTAGGTGCCAAAAGAATTCTTAGATACTTAAAAGGAACACAAGACTTTGGAGTTTGGTATGATAGGCAAGATGTTATGAGATTAATGGCCTACTCAGATAGTGATTGGGCTGGATGCTTGGATGATATGAAGAGCACTTCGGGGTATCTTTTCTCACTTGGTAGTGGACCATTCTCATGGAATGCAAAGAAGCAAGCAACAACCGCTCAAAGCACCGCCGAAGCCGAGTACATTGCTTGCTAAGGAAATTATTGGAGGACCTTGGTTATCCTCAAAAGGGTTCAACCATCATCAAATGTGACAACACTTCAGCCATATCAATAGCCAAGAACCAGTGAAATATCACTCTTTGAGGGAGTTTGAAGAAAATGGAGAAGTAAGCTTGGAATATATCAAGACCGAAGATAACCTTGCAGATTTCTTCACCAAGCCACTTCCAAAAGCAAGATTTGAGACCTTGAGGAAGCTTCTATTTAACACCCCGTCCCGAACCATGTCGGAATTTTTTTTTTTTTTGCACGTTGACCGAGGTTGACTGTTGACCGTTGCCTAGGGGTCAAAAGTTGACTTTTTGACCCAGTTGAAATTCTAGGTTGACTGAGGTACCGTTACGAAGTACACGTTGGTACAAGTTCGTAGACTAGTAGCACGTCGAAATCGGAGCTACGGTTTGAAAGTTATGAGCAAAACAAGTTGAGGTCCAAACTATCCAAGGGGTGCCGGAGTTGACTTTTTATTCATGCAAGGTTGAGCTTTGACTCATGCATGGTTGTGAAGTGCTCGTCGATACGAGTCCGTAGACTAGCGGCACATCCGATTTGGACATGTGGTTTGAAAGTTATGGACCTGTAGAATTTTTCAAATACTATATTATTTTATTATTATTTTTGAACGTATAACGATGTGCCACGTGTGACTAAATAAGTGTGACCATGTGTCACCATAGTAAGGTGCCACATGTCAACCATGTGTAATATCAAGTTATTTTTATTATTATTTTAAATAATAATATTATTTAATTAATTTTATTTAATCATTTTTATTTTTATTTTCCTTTTTCTTTTTTCTTTTTCTTTCCTTTTTCTTTTCTTTTTCTTTTTCTTTCTTTTTCCCCACGTGGGAAAACACCCTTCCCTTTCCTTTTCCCTTCCTTCCCTTCTTCTTCCCCGAGCCCGACGGAGACAAAACAAAAATGCACAACTTTTTCTCTCTTTCTCTCTCCTTTGACTCTCTCACCCTCTCTGTTTGACCACCGTCTGGCCGGATTGCAGTCGCCGGAACGCCACACGCGCCGGCCACCGGTGTAGCCCACCATCTCGTGACCTCAGCCACCAAATCTCCCGGCCAGCCGCCGCCGGACGCGCCCAGATCTTGCCAGTGAAGTCCGCGGCGGCGACTTGAAAGTTTCCGGCGATTCTCGCCGTTTCCGACCAACCCAGCCCGACCCATACCTCTATCCCACTATTTTCGACCCCTCTGAGTCCATTTCCAGGGTTAGATTGCCCAAAATCCCCACCGTTTGAAAGATCCCTCAAGTTTAAAACCGGCCGAAGCTTCCCGGCCAAATTCCGGCCACCTCTGTCGGAATTGGGGTCGATGGAGACCGGATTTGTAATCCTCATCGCTCAAGCTTTGATTCGGTATATTATTCGCCTATTTTGGTTAACGTTTGTGTTTGACCCCCCCGGGTACCTGGTATTATTTACCCGATTAAAATATTATTTTATTTGATTGTCTGTGAATTTTGTTCTAGGAGCACCGGTGAGTCGTAGAATTGATCCCGTGGTGGATCATGGGTTAATTGCGTGCTCCAGGTGAGTGACCCACCTTCAAAAATTATTTTGGGCAATTAATTATGTTTAATTGGTATTTAAATTGGTATTTAAATTATGCTCATGTGGGGTGATTTAATTATGAATTATATTGTGGTTTAATTTATTATGCATGAGCAAGGTGTATTTTGGTAGTATTTGTACGTGGTCTAAAATTTGATTTTCCGGGTATAATTGGGTTAAATATTTTACGAAAATATTTGTTTAAATTTTATAAATTATGCCCGCGGTATTTTTATGGTTGCATCTCGTACTTCGACAAAGTTGTGGTTTGTTGGTTATCAATGTTTCGTACCACTTTATTAAATAAAAATACGTGGGATGGTAAGTGTGAGGATTTAATGTATTTCCCACGGTAATTTTGAAAAACGGTACGGTTGGTTAATAATGTTTATTTTTAGACGCACTCATACAGTATTGGTGTTCTGGTGTATGGTGTATGGACACGTGGTAGCGCGCGGTTATTATGTGGTTTAGCGCGCGGTTATTACTTCACCCGTGAGTTGCCATTGGACCGTGGGCAGGCAAGTTCGTTATTGGCCACAGCCGCCCCCCTCCTTGGCCGGGTTGATGGTTTCAGCAGCGGTACTGTCGGGACGCCGAAGTGCCGTTTGTAGGTTTCTCTCTTTAACCCCCCCGCCAGTCGATGCTCGGGACGTTGGGTATCGAAGGGCATCACCGGTATATGGTGTGGTGCGTCGGTGTAAATTGCAAATAATGTTTTAAACCCCAAAGGTGTTCTAAAATTATTTATTATAATTTATTGCAGTTTATTTATATTTGGGGTATTTATTTATTTATTTGTTGTTTATTAAATTATTTGGTCCCTTGGTTTTTGGGGAATACGTAGATCGGGTTTTGTGAAAATGTTTTTAAAAGGGGAACATTTCCAACGAAGTGAATAGTGAGGGTTTTGAGAGAAATTATTATTTCAATTGTTTATTTATTTATTTATGTAATTGTTCGGTATGGATTGATTAAATTCCTTTATTTTTATATTATTAATATTAAAGGTGTACAGTAGATAGGGTCACTCACTGAGATGATTAGCATCTCATACTCTTAAATTCCGTTCCCCTAGGTCCAGGTTGGAGACGTTGATTGTCCGGGGCGAGCCCGACGTCTCAGTTCGTTGCCGAAGGTTCAAGAAGTTTTTCTTCCCTTTTTCCTCTCGACCTTGTATTGTTTCTTTATCTGTCATTTTATAAATTTCACATGTTTCTACTTAATGCTCTGTATACTGTATTGGACGTGTAGTTGTTTTTATGCACTGGGTTGCTGCTGTGGTTATTTGAAGTGCTGAAATTTGTGGAAATCAATTTGTAGTTTGCGGGAGGAATAAGGGGATGAGTATAGAAGTGTGTTTTCAGTGCAGGTAGTTTGTGGTAAGTAAATCCCTTAGGGGAGGCTCTGCCGGATTTTCCTTGGAGGGTCCGGTAGGGTTTCCCTGGGATCAGGGCTTGTCTAGGGTTCCGGGGAAGGAATTCTGGACGGGTCCTGACATTCTAAATATTTCAAGCAAGAACACCAAGGAGGAGTGTTGAAATGTGGTGATCTTGCCACAATGTGTAAGGTAGTTCGGTTACACTTGCACTCTTTGTTTTGCAACATCAAAGACCTAACATTATTTATGTTTATGCGTTTTATTTTATCTTGTAATGTTTAAGAACAATATCCTTTTGTAATGCCCTAAGCTCATTAACTAAAGCTTAGGGCCTTTTTTTGTCTAGTTGCTGGAATTGTATTTCCAGCAACATAATTCCACTTCCTTGGATGCCGTTTGATGAAGGTTTGGGATTTGGATCTGAATTTTGGATATAATAAACTAGAAACACAGAGGAAGCAGCATCACAAAGAATGGCCCAATTTGGAGCTGGGAAGGCTAAGTTAAGCCCTAAACAATCTGACCCTTGTGCAGTTTTATTTTATCTGATTTTTGGCTAGAACACATTCTAATATTCAAAAAGGCTTCTCTCCAATTTTTAAATCAAATGGAGCTGGTTTTCAAATTCAAATGCCACAGACAAGCTGAACTGCCCATTAAAGAAGGTTTCTTGCATGCCCAGCACATTGATTAGAGTTAGTTGAGGTAGTTTGGCTTGGTTGGTTACTTTTAATGCTTTTTTATTTATTGCTCAATATGGCAGCATGTCTTATTGTATTTTTGATGTATTTAAAAGTATGAAAATTGTAATGAAAACGTTGAGGAAGTAATATTCAAAAAAAAAAACATATTTTGAAAAACCAAAATCAAAAACCAAGAACCAACAACAATCATTCTTGACTAACATCTTGAATGATTGTGCTCTAGGGTACAACAACATAAACCTATACCAAATTCCATCATTCCCCACCATTGTCCGTCTTTAACACCTTTATAGTGCAACCGGATTGATTTTGCACTAACTTCATAAATTCTACAAACTTCTCCAAAGCTTGTGATTTTATTTTAAGGAAATACACCCAACACATTCTTGAGTAATCATCAATGAAAGTTATGAAATACTTGCTGCTATTTAAGGATGGAACACTCATAGGACCACAAATATCCGAATGTATAAGTCCTAGCTTCTCCTTTGATCTCCAAGAACAAGATTGAAATGCTAGCCTAGTATGCTTTTCTTTTTGACACACTTCACACACATGTTCTTGCTTCTCCACTAATGGCATGTCTCTAACAAGTTCATATGTGCCTACCAATGACTTAAAGCTAGCATGACCTAGTCTTTTATGCCAAGGTTGAGAGGTGTTCTCAACTTTGGTGTTCAATGCAACCGATGCACCATTTTCATCCATATTCAACCTAAAATTCTTATTCTTCATTCCAACACACATTAATTCATTTCCATGAGGATCAACTATAGTGCATGTCATGTTTGAGAAGTGTAATGCATATTTGTTCTCAAGCATTTGACCTACACTAAGTAAGTTCTCACATAAAGAAGGTACATAGAGAACATCATGGATAGTTTTGATACCTTTGGTGGTGTGTATCACCACATCTCCTTTGCCTTTCACTTCCATCAAGGCTCCATTTCCAATTTTAACTTTGTTGTGGCTGCTCCTATCCAAGTTTGTGAACCACTCATGCTTGTGAGACATATGGTGTGTTGCTCCACTGTCAATGATTCATCCTTCATCATTCTTGATGCTACTAAAATAAGTAGCAACAAACAACTCTTCGGATTCACTGTCACTTGTATTATCTTTAGCAACATTTACTTGTTGCTTATCTTTCTTGTTAGCCTTGCATACTCTCTCCACATGACCCTTTTGTTGGCATTTATGGCAAAATGCATCCGGCCGCCACCAACACCTTCTTGGATGATGACCTTTCTTCTTGCAATGGTGACAAGGTTCATAGGACTTCCTCTCGGGTTTGCTAGTTTCACCTTTCTCCTTTATGACCTTAAGCTTGTTCTTCTTTTGATTTTGTGTCTTTTGATGTTGTTTAGACACAAATACAGCCTCCATTGATTCTTCATGTCTAATCCTCCTCCTTTGCTCCGTAGCTTGCAAAGCATTCACCAACTCGGTCAAGAAAATTTCATTTAGGTTCCTTGACTCCTCCAATGAAGATATCTTAGCTTCAAACCTCTCGGGCAAGGAGACCAACACCTTTTCCACAATCCTTTGGTCACTTAATCTTTCACCTAGCACCCTACTTTGATTCACCACATTAAGAAGCCTTGTGGTGAACTCCTTAACCGTTTCTTTGTCTTTCATCTTGATAGTCTCAAACTCCCTCCTTAGGTTAAAGATTTGTATTTGCCTTGTCCTTGCACTCCCTTGGAACTCATCTTGAAGTTTGTCCCAAGCTTCTTTGGTACTCTCACATGCCATTATCCTTGTGAAAATGGTATCACTAATACAAGAATGAATGGCGGTGAGAGCCTTGAAACCTTTAGCCAATTCCTCCTCATGGTGCTTGATTTGGTTGACCGTTGCCCCTTGTGTCACGGGCTCGGGTTCTTGGGGATTTATGGTGACCTCCCAAAGACCATAAGCCTTCAAGTAGGCTTGCATCTTGATACTCCAAATGTTGTAGTTCTCCCCATTAAAGATAGGAGGAGAAGGAGTTGAAAAACTTGAAGAAGCCATGTGAATGTTGCTTTCGGGTATTAAGGAATATGAAAATATATTTGTGCTTTCAAGTATCTCTTCACTCTCAAGGAATGAATCAGCCCAAAAACCTCACAAATCTCACAAAAGTGTGCCTTGCTCTGATACCACTTTGTTAGGGTGAGAAGGTTATGACCAAGAGCAAGCTAGCTTGAAGTGTTAGCAACAAGCAAGCTTTTGGTGATGCTCTTGGGAATGGTTGTGTGTGAGTTGTGTTTTTAGGTTTTGGTTATCGTGTTTTCTGGTTTTTAGGGTTCCTAGAGTTTTCTAAGGTATTGAAGAAGATGAGAAGAAGGGGACCATGTTGGTTTTTGAAAATGAGGCTTAGATGTATAGCCATCTCATTCATTTAACAATATAAGCTTGAAATTACAACTAGTTCACACATGCCAAGCATGTGAGCTTACAAAGTGAGTAAAGTATTTGAAATTTAAAAAGTAAAATGGTCAACACCTAAATTTTCATACACAAAAGAGGTAAAAACCAGCTGCAACATGTCTATTCCAAATATAGTGAAAAATGGCACATGGTTTGAACTAAGTTCCTATTGTTTAACTAGTTTGGGTAAACAACCAAACTAGCTTCACCTACTTAGTTCCCCTTTGTATCTGCTTATGAAACTTGGTTTGAAGCATACTTGGTCATCAATAAATATTGTTCCAAGAGCTAGGAAAGTTCTAGAACCAGATCATGGGCCAAACAGCTCCAAAACTGACCCATACTCTGCATACTGGACCCATCAGATACAGCAATCTGTTTGGAATAGAAAATAGAATTTCCCATGTCATTTGGATCTGAAATTTGAACATAGTCTTCTATATATGTCTGTAGACATCCCTCAAAATTTCAGCCCAAAAATCCATTTTCAACCTGAGATATAAGATAAACAGTGGACCTATGTTGCTGGAAATTATGAATCCAGCACCATAGGCATTTTAAGCATAACATTCCTACTCTTTTGTGCATAGTTTTGCCTATCCTTTTGCATACATAACTTAGGCACAAAACATTATCAAAATATACCTTGTACCAATTAAAAACATACAAAAAATATAAACTCATAAAAGGAAAGGAGGTGATACCAAGATGTGCATGCTAGTCGGTGACATGCACCATCAAGTGGCAAAATTGCCACAGTTTAACATCTTGGTGGAGGAAAGGAATAGCGATGGGTTTCTATGGAGCATCCAGGAACAAGGAGAATCAATCGGACAATGAATTCTTACATGGTCCAAGGAAATCAAAGGTCCGCTTCCACGATTCCATCTATATCGAATCTTAATACCAAAATAGCTTATATAGTCATGATTCAATTTAGGTCCACTTAATTTTGATTGATTAACGTAAGGAAAAGAAATAAGGATAGTCATCTCCTTGAGCAGAGCCTGGTTTGGGATTAAGCCCTTCCTAAGGATCATGGGTCACGAGATTCAAATTAGTTCAAATCAAATACAGCTGGGACCATATGTTTAGCACATGAAATTCTTAAAAATCATATGCCTAGTGTGGGCTATTTTATAGAATAATCTTTCCTAAGCCAAGAGAATAGTAATTCGCAAGGAATTCTATCCCATTGGGTTTGAGGAAGACTAGTAGATTCGATGGCAGTGCGTCGAGGAAAGGGCCAAGCTGTACAAGAATACCCCCATTAAAGTACCAAGTTCCACAAGCAAGCTATTATTCTGGGGATCTCCATTGAGGAGCGTCAAACCATAATGAAAGATCTCTCCCTGTTAGCAACAAGTAATAAATTTCAAGCCACAAAAAGGAATCTCCTACTGAACAATAGGAAAGTGAGTTCTTCTAGTTGGCATTCATTAAGGTAGGAGCACCTGGTTGATCGCCCAACAAAATAGTTGTTTAGTGAATGACTCAACCTATGCATCCAGTATTTACACACTTCGAGGTGTAAATCACTTGAAAAAAGATGAAGGAATCTTATCTCACCACATATCTTAGTGAAAGCACCTCCACTTATCTCTATCCAGCTTTTCCATCCCCGGTTCTATATTTTAGAGCTACTTCATACCTCGGACCCTATAGAAATATGAGCTCAATTACATCGATCCTCTCCTTACAGTTAAATGTGTAGTCAGAGTCAAGGAAGCAATCCAGTCAGTGTGAGAGAAAGAAGCTTAACGTGTTTTCCCCTTCAAATGTCTATGCTAGGGCTATCTCTACTTGTGAGTAAGATACTATGTCCTAACTAAGCTGTAGTCCCATAATGCTCATGAATCCGCTGCCCTTGCTATTGATTTCAAATTGACCTAAGAAGCTATTCTCACTCATTGCTTCAAACAATACAAGAAAGCAATTGAGCGAACTACCAAGGATTGCTCTGGTATTACTTCAAGCAGTGGGATTCTTTACAAGCACACTACTTTTAGGAGTGAACGGGTGCTGCTTTAGAGCTAAAGGCCTAAGCTTGCATTCAAAATGTAGCTAAAGAGCTGATATTTCCTACCTTTCCTAACCTAACAAAAGCTTACAGTTGTTGAGTTTAGTAGCTTAGTTGGCTAGGATCCTTGGGAAGAAGCAGTAGGCAACAAGCGAGTTAAGGAGTTGAAGAAGTGAGTGGTCAGTTTGTGTCTTAATACCCCAGCCTTTGCTTCATTTCAATAGTCCAAACGAAAGTCGAGTCTATTTTTTCTGATTTCAGCATCACCCCCCAATCACAAACAAGTAAGAAAAAAGGATTTATAATTGTAGTCAATTCCTTTCATCTAGCCTACTTAATTGAAAAGTGGTCAGGGCAAATTGTTTCTGATACGAACCTAAGACGACCTATGCCTAAACCCGTATTATATTAGTCCAGATCTAATGGTCACCTTAACCCCTAACCAACCTGTGATTAGAAACTTTGGTATAATGAAGACATCACAATAGGTGATGGATCTCCGACTGATAAGTCTAACTAAAACACTCATTCACTAACGGTATTTTAGGTATTCAAAGAGAACAAAGAGAATTCAACCTCACAAATAATTTTCTACATGAATAATGTACTAATTATTATAGATAAAACAAGCCCTTAATAGGCTCAAAAGTTACAAAATAAAGCCCTAATTACCCTAAACCCCAAACCCTTTAACCCTAAACCCTAAAACCCTAAACCCCTAAAACCCTAAACCCTTAACCCTTAACCCTTAACCCTTAACCCTAAACCCAAAACCTGAAACGAAAAAAACAAAAATAAAAATGTAGAATACTTTTACAAGGTAATCAAGTGGTTAATCATCTATCGAAATTTGATACTGATGCGACTTCTATACTTGGTTGTGGAACGTTTTTACTATACTGAGGTATGTTCTTTAGGTTTTGTAATTAATCTCACTACTCTTTTTTCCTTATTTAGATTTTCCTCACTTGGGGGTGATGAGGCTAGGTTGGGTTTGTTCTTCCTTTGTTTTTATTTTCCTCTTTTCTAATAACCTTAATTTCTTTTATTTAAATAAATTTTCTTGGTAGCCCTTTTTAGAGAGATTATTCTCAAGATTCGAAAGAATTCTAGAGTTAAGTTAAATAACCTAATTGTGGTGTTCTAAATCTTTCTTGCTCATTCTAAAGATACAATTTTATGTAGGTTTGAATAAAAATGGCCTATAAGAAGAGTAGGGAAAATTTTGGAAACATTTATTAAAGTTTATTTTGAGAGTCTAAATACCTATATTGGTTCAAGAAAACTATTTTAATATACTTTACTATAAACTTTAAAGTTTCAATTCTTTAATAATTGAGTAAAAATGACTTATAGTATATTTGGTATGTAGAATAGATGTGGGTAAAATAACTATTCCATAAGATTAAATATTACTATATGTAACACCCCGTCCCGAACCATGTCGGAATTTTTGCACGTTGACCGAGATTGACAGTTCACCGTTGACCAAGGGGTCAAAAGTTGACTTTTTGACCCGGTTGGAATTCTAGGTTGGCTGAGGTACCATTACAAAGTACACGTTGGCACGAGTTCGTAGACTGGTAGCACGTTGAAAACGGAGCTACGGTTTGAAAGTTATGGGCAAAACAAGTGGAGGTCCAAACTGTCCAAGGGGTGCCGGAGTTGACTTTTTATTCATGCAAGGTTGATCTTTGACTCATGCATGGTTGTGAAGTGCTCGTCGATACGAGTCCGTAGACTAGTGGCACGTCCAATTTGGACATGTGGTTTGAAAGTTATGGACTTGTAGAGTTTTTCAAACACCATATTAGTTTAATATTATTTTTACACGCATAACGATGTGCCACGTGTGACTTACTGAAGGTGACCATGTGTCAGCATGGTGAAATGCCACATGTCAACCATGTTTAAAATCAAATTATTTTTATTATTATTTTAAATAATAATATTATTATTTAATTATTTTTATATATTTTATTTTCTTTTCTTTTCTTTTTCTTTTTCTTTTTCTTTTTCTTTTTTCCCCACGTGGGAAAACACCCTTCTTTTTCTTTTTCTTTTTTCTTTCTTTCTTTCTTTTTTTTTTTTTTTCCTTCTTCTTCCCCGAGCATCAAAACACACACACGCACAGTTTTTTTTTTCTTCCACCGGCCATCTCTCTCTCTCCTGTGTTTAACTTTTCTGGCCACCCATACAGTACACGTGCCGGCCACCGTCCAAGCCCACCACCTCGCGACCTCAGCCACCAAATCTCCCGGCCAGCCGCCGCCGAATGCGCCCAGATCGGGCCGGCGAAGTCGCGGCGGCGAGGTGAAATTTTTCCGGCGATTCTTGCCGTTTCCGACCAAACCAGCCCGACCCATACCCCTATTCCACCATTTTCGACCCCTCTGAGTCCATTTCCGGGGTTAGTTTGCCCAAAATCCCCACCGTTTGAAAGATCCCTCAAGTTTAAATCCGGCCGAAGCTTTCCGGCCACCTCCGGCGGAATTGGGGTCGATGGAGACCGTATTGGTAATCCTCGTTCCACGAGCTTCGATTCGGTATATCATTCGCCTATTTTGGTTAAAGTTCGTGTTTGACCCCCCGGGTACCGGGTATTATTTACCCGATTAAAATATTAATTTTTTTAACTGTGTGTGAATTGTGTCTTAGGAGCACGGGTGAGTCATGAAATTGATCCCATGGTGGATCATGGTTTAATTGCGTGCTTGAGGTGAGTGACCCACCTTCAAATTAATTTTGGAAATTGAATTGGTGAATATATTATGTGTGATTTAAATATTTGGAATTTAATTCTATGTGCCAAATATTTATTGATTTATTGTGGATTTATCGGTGAAATTATTGGATTTAAGAAAATGTGCATTACATAAATTTATGCCATGTGAAATTATTTTATGGTTTTGAGAATTTTGAAATTCTTGTGGTTTTAATATTAAATTGGACATGATTTGATTTTCAAATATTTCAAAGAAAATATTTGGTTATGTTGGTGATTTCAATTTTTATAAAATATGCCCATGGAATATTATGAGATTTAATTATTATATTTCGAGAATTATTTATGCTATTGGGAAAATGTGGATATTTGAATTGATGGATTTGGGAGTTGGTGGATTTGAAAATCATGGAATTTATGGTATCGATTATAAAGAAATTGTGGAGAATTTCCTGGTTCAAGCGGATGGACTATACCCGCTGTGTTTATGCAAAATGTGAAATTTGTTATATAATTTAAATATGTGGATTTTATGACTTTTAGATGCACCGTGCACGTACTGGTGTTCTAATTATATGTGATATGGATATTGTGCACACGGATATGATTAGCGCGCAGGTGGGTGTGAGTAGCGCGCAGGTGATATTATGAGGGTGTCCTGTGGTTGCCATCGGATGAGGGTGGCCACCCCTCCATGGCCAGGACACCAGGTTAACAGCGGCGCAATGGGACGCCACGCGACCGTATGCCGGTTTCTTTCTATAACCTCCTGTCTGGCAGTACCTTGGGACGCTGGGTACTGTTGGCACCACTGGTATATAGTGGGTGCATCAACTGATTTTCGGAACTGTGTTTTAAAAATAAAATGTTTTGAAACTGTATTGGAATTAAAAATATATTTATTACCGTTCTGGTATTTATCTAATGTCTTGGTTTTCAGGGAATACGAATGAAGGGTTTTGTGAAAAGGTTTTAAAAGGGGAACTTTTCCAACTGAGAGAATTGTAAGGGTTTTGAGAGAAATTATTATTTCCAATTAATTATTATTTATCTACTTATTGCCGTGGTATTATATTATATAGTAGATAGGGTCGCCCACTGAGATGATTAGCATCTCACACTCTTAAATTCCGTTCCTCTAGGTACCAGGTTGTCGGTGTTCACTCGGAGCGGACTTGATCTTCCTCGCTGTATTAGTTCGTGCAGTACCTTGTTCTTCTTTTACTGCAGTTGTAATATTTCTTTCATTATTGCTGTATTCTATACTTTGTAGTACTTCATAAAGCTCTGTATACTGTATGGGACACTTATGTATTTATATTGCACTGGATTACTGTATTTATTTTGAAGTGCTGAAATTTGTGGAACCAGTTTGTAGTACTGTGGGAGGAATAAGGGGACAATTATAGAAGTGCGTTTTCAGTGCAGGGAATTTTGTGGTAAGTCCATCCCTTAGGGGAGGGTCTACCGGATTTTCCATAGGAGGGTCCGGTAGGGTTTCCCTGGAATCAAGGCTTGTCTAGGGTTCCGGTGGAGAACTTTGGACGGGTCCTGACACTATATTAGACAGATTTTAAATTTCAAGAATATCTATTTCATAAGAATACTTATTTCCTCATCTTATAAAGAAATTATTCGATATGATACATTTATAGCTAAGGCGGTAGACCTACTCAATTTAAGATTGCCAACTTGTTAAGATTTAACACATCATCTATATATGCATCCACTTAATCAATTTAAAATTGATAATTTTTTAACTAACAAATCAATTTGCTTAATTCTACCATGTTTAGTATATTCAATTTCCTTATAATAATTTTCATCCAAAAAAATTTTCTCGTAAGAAATATTTTTATTTTGATCTAAACATTTTGTTCTCCCAAAAAAAAAAAAAAAAGAACCTAAACATTTAACAACAAACAAAAAAAAAAAAAAAGGTTAAAAAAATCAAATTATATTTTACATGCTAGAATTAAGTAAATTATTTGTTCGTTAAAAAAAATTACCAATTTTACATTGATTATGTAGATGTAAATGGGCGATGTATTAAATCTTAATAAGTTAGCAATTTTTAATTGGATGGGTCCATAGCTGAGGTGATAGGCTTGTCCTACTGAATAATTTCTTAATTTCAAAGAATAACTATTCCTTTGAAAAAGCTCAAAATTGTTATTTGTTCGTTTGGGTTTAGAGTTTTAGGGTTTAGAATAAATATTCTTACCCTATTTAAATTATCTTTAAATCAAAATTGAATATTTTAGATTAAAAATAGGTAAATAACTATAAAATTTGACCTTTAATTAATTTTTAACAAATTTGATATTTATGGAATTAAAAAATATTTATAAATATTAAATATTAAACTTAATTCAAGATAATAACCAAATATATTAATAGGAATACCTATTCCTTTTTCCTTTTTTAATTCCTATGAACAAATATTTTTATTTTATTAGAAATAGCCATTTTATATACTAAATGTGACCTTAGAAAAGGAATATGGGAAATTTTAAGCTTGCTTTTGATGATTCTACGTAATTACATTATACCCCATACATAGTGCTGCATGCAATAGTGGTGTTGCAAGCAGTGGTAAAAACGTTCACCATTAGCTAATTCATTGGGAAAACAAGGCCAAATGATAAATACAAACCTCTTTCTTTTCCCCAATGCTAATTAGTAAAGATACTTAAATTTCGAATTATAGGACTTAATTATCTTGCCTTACTTGATTATCTTGCCTTAGACAATTGTATGGCTTCTTGATCATGAGTAGAGTCTTCAGCCAAAGCAAATTGGTGAGAATAGAGATAAAATTCTTGATTCCTTACTTGTTCGAGCTGCTCCCACTCTGCCCATCTCTCTGACAGACCCACTCCCTGTAGCATTTTTACAACTTCTACCATCATCGGACGGTCCTCGGGTGACGTTTGAGTGCACAGTAATGCCACCTGAACAATTGTCTCAACTTCTTTGGGGTCATAAGTGTTCAAGTTTCCGTCCACAATGTCCTGAAGCCTATTTTCTCTCTGTAACTTTTTGGTCTGTTTGATCATGTCTCACATAATTATATGTCATTCTAAAACCAATGTAAGAAGCTCCCAAGAAAAATTATATAAACAATTGATAACTCAATGGCATAGAATAACAACATATCAAGAGAGACAAAAACTTTAAGAGGAAATTTCTATATATATATATAATATAAATATTTCTGAGAAATGCGTATTTATAAAAATTGCAAAAGAGATATCATTTATGAGGAAACTCAAAAGTTGCGCGGCCACACACACACCCAAAAAAATAAAAAAATTAAAAAAAAATAAAGGGGGGGCATATCTCTAGAGAAGATTAATATAATTTTATGCAACACATACAATATTATGTGCTTACCTAGAGAATGATCATATATGAGGAATCTTAGCAATTATATATATTAATGAAATGATTGCAAATGTATGGAATATACATAACAAAAGACAGAGAGATGCAGCAAGTAAGTATTAGCTATGCATATGCATATTTTGCCACACAAGAAAAAGCAGCATTCTATACAAGGTGTCATATGATAACATACATGTAGGTTTTTTATCTTCGGTTTTTTATATCTAATTGTGTGTAATTTGTTCATTTCAAATCTTTATTAATTTTAGTTAATTTATTTAGAGTTTGTGAGGCATCTTAAATAATTTTAAACTTAAAGGGGGGAAAAACAACATAAACACTAAATTGAAAAACATTTCAAATTGTATTTGATTTAGTGTTTTTGGTTTTTTTTTTTTTTTTTCCTTTTTTTATCCTTTGAGTTTGTAGTTTAAATGAGATGTCTCCTAAACTCTTAACTTTTTCTAACTAATATACTAATAGGCATTTGAAAGAAGCAAATTACACGTAATTAATTAGATCAAACTAAAAAACAAAAACCAATGCATTAATAACACTATAGTTAAAAATTTTATGAAAGAACTAAGAGTTTTACGTGGTCAAGCAGAAGAACATCCTCCTCCTCTTCCAGCCGTGAGAAATCTATTGCGCGTTGACCAGTGACTAGTTCGAGAAGTGTAATACCATAACCAAAAACATCAGTCTTTTCTGATGATTTTCCAGTAGATAAATACTCTGGGGCAATATGGCCCATCGTCCCACGTACTTGAGTGGTAATATGAGTCAATTTTGTATCAACCAACTTTGCTAGCCCAAAATCTCCAAGAACAGCTTCAAAATCGTCGTCAAGTAGAATGTTTGCAGCCTTTAAGTCACGATGTATAATCTTAGGGTTACAATGTTCATGCAAGTACGCCAAGCCATGGGCTGCACCAAAAGCAATACGTTTCCGAGTCGGCCAGTCCAAGCCTTTCTCTCCTGGTTTTAAATCTGTGGCATATATATATATTTGAGAACTTGTAAGCCAAATAAGATAATATATATATATATATATATATATATATATATATACATATTATGTATACAAAAATCTTTTAATCAGGTGGAATAGATAATATTGTGCTAAGGTCAAAATTAAAAAGTAAGTCAATTTCCAAAACAAAATTAAATGTTGTCAATTAGTAATTATCATATCAGCCATGGTCTCACTAATGATCATTATTTAATTAATAATATATATATATATATATTCTAAAGGAAGGCCTTATGGTCAACCTGATATAAGCCTGTTTAATATATATATATATATGTTTATGTATATGATTTTAATTTGTTGGCAACATAGTTTTCACCTAACGTCGAAAATCTATTGATGTGCAAAATGAAAGGATTGTTACTTGGGCTTTAGTTTTAAATCGTTAATTTGGTACTCTTAGCACTTGGCACATGTTATCACACTCTCATATTATGTTGGGAACTTATTTCCAACATTTCATTATGAATTCTCAGATCAAGACTGTCTTGATAAAAAATAAAAAAGAACCCAATTGCTTTACACTATGTCTGGATTGAAGGAAGGAAAGAAAAAGAAATTATAAGTTTAATGATGATGGAAGGGAAAGAGAATATTTATTAATAGTTGTTGTTTGGATGATTAGTAAATGAAAATGAAAAGAAAGGCTATGAAAGTGCTTCTTATTTTAAAAAGCATAATCTTTAAAATAAAGGGTCTTGATTTTTTATTTAACTCCAATAATGCTATTCCACTTTTTATTATTTCCATTTTCCAATAAATATTAATATTCCCTTTCATCAATGGCTTCCATATTATATATATATATATATATTATATTTTATATTACATTGAATCCCTTGAACTTTGTATTAATTATAATTTAATCCTTTAGATTTTGAAAATTATTTGAAAATTACAACTAGCATCTTTAAAAAAATGTAGATAATATTATTTTAAAATGTATAAATGAAATAATTAGGGGGATGACAATTTTTTGGAACCTAATGAGAGGTTGATGAAATTTCTAAAACTGGAGAAACTAAAGCAGAGGTGTATGAAATTAACGCAAAATATAAATTACATTAATTAGCATTTCCATTAGTAATTATCCAAACAAACAATTATTAGAAATATTTTCTTTTCCTTTCCCTTCCTCATTAAATATATCCTTTCTTCTCCCTTTCGATCTCCAATCCAAATACAATGTAAAGGTTAGTAAACCTGCTTTCTTATCTAATAAAATGTAGTGTATGACATATGCATAAATCCGAGGAATATAGTGCTAAAATTTTTGTTAAGTAATCTGTATGATTAAAGCATGTTAAGTGATTTATTCTTAATTAGCACTAACAATTGGTATCAAAGCAAGGCACATGTTTAAATGTATTTCATGATCTAGAATTTATGACCTGTGTTTTATCATGTGATCTATCAAGCCACATTGATCTGTATATGTGAAAGTCTTTTAATAATAATATACATATATATATATAGATGTATGGTTTTTTGTGAATTGTTTTTGAACAAATTGAGGCTTGGGTATTGCTGAATGTCCATAACAAATTGAATGGAGTGGTTTTGCTCATCCAATTTGGCTTCAAATACTTATTATATTCGACAAAGCTGTGAAATCTTTAGATCAATACTTCTCTTGATTGGGTGTTGAATTTCGATTGAAATTACATCCGACTTGATTAGTGGGTTTTGTTGCCCATGCCAAGATGAAGCTAGCACCATTGGAATCAATGTAAACGACTGCCGAACCGATGAGAAAATTAAGTAAAACCATGAAACCCATAGGTCGATTTTCCTCTAGTTTGGATGTTAATTTTTGGCACGATTCGGCCAAACTGATTTGTGGATGTTGTTGCCCATAACGAGATAAAACTAAAGGCATCGGAATCAACGAAAATAGTGGTCAGAAAGTGGCAAATCCAGCGAGTTGCATGACCCATATGTTTGGAATCCAAGTCGACCCTAACTCGGATAGCTGTGGAATACAGGTCCAATGACTTGTAGTTTGGGTTGTTTGCTGACATCATCACGACATACTGTCTGCTGATGTTAGCTTCCAAAATTCAAAAAAAAATTGTTATAAATTATTTTTCTTTTATTTTTTCCACTGCTTTTATTTATTTATTATTTTAAGGAAAAATTTACTCCATTCCTAGTTTTATTTAATTAAAATGTTCAAGGTTCAAATTAAATATTCTTTTCTTGTTTAATTGCTCATGAAAAGGTTTTTTAATATGTCTGACTTAGTGGTAAGGATTGGCTAATTGCTTGTTCGTCTCAAGATTTAGCATATCTAAATCCTGAATTATCATGAGACTTAGTACATAATTGGTATAGTGGTGTGGAATTTTCAGTTCTAACCTATCGTGAGGCTCAATTTGTTTGGATCATGAGTGTTAATGGAACAAAGCGTAAATGAAATTTTATGTACTCTTCTATAGTGAAGCTTAATTTATACAATTTATGGGTGTCAAAATGAAGTTGGAATAATGGCTAGAATGCTAATTGATATCTTTTGTGCTACAAATACCTAGCAATATTTTGTGACTTGATATGATTGAGGAGGCTGAAATGATAGCATTCGCATAGTCCTTATGATATAATGCATTCTTTTTTTGCTATTTTTACATATGGAAGCACTCCTAACACTCTTCCTATAAATTTCATGATATAGTTGGATTGGACTAATTATTAGAAGTATGAAAAGATTCTGATAATGAGCTTGACTCTCAAGAAGCTATATTTTGCTTTAGAAATTGATTTACTGGAGATACCAAATAATTATAGTATTGCTAAATCTAAAATTTTGCATAAGGACTTGAAGCACTTATTGTATATACACTTGTTACAACACGGTAGCAGAACCCACTATCAGGTTAACCTATAGACTTATTTGAAAAGCGTGTATCTCGTATAGGATTGTGAAGTAATTGAGACTACTATAGCTCAGTGAGAGTTTTGTAATCTGTGATAATGTCTGTGTTGTATGTTGTATATGATTGAGTATTGCCTTGTGAGCAATGCATATATATATGTAGATCATATATAAAATGTTTATTACACATATTGTTGCTCCTTGTACCAGCAGGTTTGTTTTGAGATTTTTAGTTTCTATGTATGTGTAAGTTGATCCACAAGTATCAAAGTGAATCCTTATTATCTAATTTAAGTATATTGTTGTATCCTATCAGTACACCATGTACTTAAATAAAATGGTATCGTGTGTTCGAGGACTGCACCTAGTGAGGTAATTTATTGAGAGAATCTCTACTACTTAGATTAAGTCTATGGCATATAAGGTAATCAATTGAACTGGTATCTAATTTTAAGAGATTTACAAAAAGAATCTCCACTACCTAGTCTAGTATGTTGTGGTGCCCTATTGGATACAGTATGCTTAGATGAAATGGTTTTTTATTTTGAGAGATTCCTATACTTGAATTACTCTTACCTATGCATGTTTAATTTTGAAGTTCTTTCGAACCCTAAAGCTAACTACTCTAAAAAGACCTCAAGATTACGAAAGTGAATATCATTACATTTGAACTATCCCTTGTTCCACACCTAGATGATGTGGGATTGTCCACCAAATCGCTTGTCAATGCCTCTTGCACCCGCCTACATTGATCATAACAAGCATCCTCGCTAACACATTTTCAGTCAATTACAGGCTCTAATACCATTTATAAAACCCTGCCTCCACTAGCGGACCTATCACTCTCTATTGATATTGTTGGCAACTTAGTCATTGCACTAAGTACAGGATTTTTTGTTCAAAGCTTCCTACAAGTTCACTCGTCCTTAGATTACTCTCGCCTAAGCACACTTAACTTTGAAGTTCTTTTGAGCATTTGAAGCCAACTATTCTGAAAAACCCTTGGTGTTATGAGAGTGACCATCATTACATTTGAACCATCCCCTATTACACACCAAGATGATGTGGAATTGGACATCAAGTAGTCTGTTAGTGCCTCTTACACTAGCCCATACTGGTTTTCACAATCCACCCCTATTGGGGCCCAGCATCCTCGCTGGCATTTTCAATCGGGTACAAGCTCTAATACATTTGTAACACCTTACCTCTACTGACTTTGTTATCCATCCTTAGACTACTCTTGCCTAAGCACACTTAACTTTGGAGTTCTTTAAAATCCTAAAGTTAACAGCACTGAAAAGGCCTTAACATTATGAGAGTGACTATCATTACATATGAATCATTCCATGTTCCACACCTAAATGATGTAAGATTGGATACCAAATAGCCTGTTAGTGCCTCTTACACTCTCCCGCACTTGTCATCACAAAGTTAGTCTATTGTTACATGTAATGATTATGGGTGCAAGTAAGAGACTATTAGATATTTTATAAACTAGTTATAATCATGGAACTCACTTACATGGCTTATTTGTGTCAACAATGGGATTGGCTTGTTTACTAACTTTTGTAATAGGACCTTTCATCATGGACTTTCTTTAATACTTCAATTGCTCCATTGGACTTAAAGACTCATTATTTTTAAAAGCCCAGTTGGCTTATTTTCTGTTTTATTATTATTATTATTTGACAATTATTTTGTATATATATATATATATATAATTGGGGAATAAATCATCAGTTAAGGTACACGATACATACGATATTAAGATTAAGGCTTGTGACATCTATGGTGTCTGTTTAATGAAAAACTGATGGAGAAAGATTAGAGAGAAGCATGTCAATTAAGCATTGTTCCTATTTATTTCTTGTGTTTTTGTTTTGCAAAATTAATATTCATAAAAGTTTAATGGTTGCATCTAAAGGTTTAGTGAACATGCTCTCTTATCTAATAAAAAATAGTATATAGCATGTGTGTAAATCTTGGAAACATGGTGCTACATTGTTGTTAATTAATCTATATGATTAAAGCATGTTAATTGATTTATTTTGTACTAGCACTAACATACCATAAGTTAGCACATAAAAATCCTTACCATATCAAAATATGATATATATATATATATATATATATAACAGTTTCTGATCATGATCACATCAGTTGGAGTCAAGGACATACCTCTTAGGCGGTAGGCAACACTAAGATTTTGCATGAACGGATAAACAAGGATTCTTTCAGAAGAGGTTGTACAAAATCCAATCAAACGTAGGAGATTACGATGGACTGCAACACTTATAAGCTGAACCTCCCTTAGGAATGCAGCCTCACCGCCTGGACTATGATAATCTGTGAGCCGTTTGACAGCAACCTTGGTATTGTCCGAAAGGGCACCCCTGTAAACTTTTCCAAAGCCTCCTTGTCCAATTATATTGCCTTCACTGAAATTATCAGTAGCAAGTTGAATTTCATGCCAAGAAAATCTTCTCAACTGACCAAATGAAATTTTGCAGTCATCTTCACCTAAATTCACGAGTTAAAAGTATTAATTGTTAGTGAAGATAGGTCAAGGCTATATATATATATATATATATGTATAAAAAGATATATTGCTTTACTAGTTTACATTGTTGAAAAACAGAACTATTAAGAAAACAAAGGTATATCTCCTATAAACATAAGAATAAAATGCTAGTGTTCTATTCTTTTTATGAAATTATATGCATTAATTGGTGGACTAATTCAAATATATAAGGTAATAATAGTGACTAGCTAGGTTAAGTTCTCAAACACTTACCCTCTACATCAACAAACACATCATGTTTGTGTTTGTGCACATGATAGTATTGATAAGTAAACAAAGCCCCAACTAACACGATTACGAATAATGCAGCACAACTTGAAGAAGTTACAATTGCCTCAAATTTTGACTTGCTGGTTGAAACTGCCAAGATTTTTGTATAAAATTATAAGGATTCAACCAAGATAGTAAAATATATGACTTTATAATTATATTTACATGGCAAGGGATGTATTACAAAAAACTGAAATCCAACGGGATTTTTAACTAAAATTTAAAATTATAGTGGTTGTCTGCATAGTTTATACAAAAGAGAAAAATATATACAGTACAACAGTACTACAAGGAATCAACCTTGAAGATCTTGAAAGGAAGAGTTAGAAACACAAGGTTGGTCCAAGCCAGAGCCGCAGGCAAGATGTGTTCCTGTAAAACTGACAAGATAATTCATTGCGAAATTATGACAAGTTATTAAGATTAATTCATTTGTAAACGTACGTTAGTGGAATAAGAATATCATATCGGCATGCCAGTAAAAGCATTTGGTATGCATTATAAGAAATTTGGTCAATAACGACCTTACCAGTATACTAAAATGATAGCAATATGAAATAAAAATTATACATGCAAATGGAATTTACTTGAATGTCAGAACAGAAAATAGCTTCACGGGGATTCTTCCGGATAAATTAGTAGATGAAAGATCCCTGTCAAAAGATATATATCATATTCATGATAACCACCTTGAAATTAAAATATTAATTAAAAAAATTGAGATAAATAAAACTGTAAAAAATACAGGTTTAATTTAGATAAAGATTCTTAACAGTTCTGTCAACCCGGTTATATTTGCAATCGAATCAGGAATGTATCCAGATATTTGGTTCCCCCTCAATGACCTGAAACATATATAGTTTGAACGTTACTTGACATTCTAAACAGAACAAACAGGAATGTCTATGCTAGATTCTTTTACTAGATTATGCTTCAAAATTCAACATTAGAATACTAGGCATAAATATACATATTGTTTCGATAATAATGTTCTGCAAATATATATATATATATACACAATTATTTTCCTATAAAAACATGTATTATTAGCTTTTGTATTGTTATGCAGTAAACCAAAACCCTAAAAGGAGCAATATATCTTTAAATCTCAACTTTTAACTAATTCAATGACTCATGAACAATCTTAAATAAAAATTCTCATATGTATATATAAGTGTATATATATAAAAGTCTGGCTCAAATGAAGATATCCCAACTTTTTAAGTTATAAATAAGTAGGCTTAATCATTTGGAACCATTGAATTACATCTATCAAATATATATAATCCAACAATTTTAAATAATTAAACCTAATTATTCTCAACTTTAAAATTTGAGGACATCCTCACCTAAGCACCTTTGTATACATATATACATACAATTTTTGATATACAAGGATACAGTAATAATTTTATGGTAAGACATATTATTTAGTAAGACATGTCATCTAAATAATGCCACCCCATTTAAATATGTTTTGCTTGTTTTTAAATAACTCTAATTAGGAAAGTAACAACCACTCAAACTTGCATGAGATCCATCAATAATTTTTATAAAAGGTTAACTAAATTTTTTAAAATTGATAATTTATTTTTCCTATGTAGCAATCACCATGGATGACCTAGCTTGTCAAAATAGGGTGCCTTTACTATAAGATCATCACAACATCCTTATTACATCAAAATCCTACATATATATATATATATATATATAAGACTTCACTGGTCAATCAATTCTCAATTTATCAAATCACGGTTTTTTATGTGACAAATGTTAAAGCCTACTTTATCCTATTTTTTAGGTTTTTATATTTAAATCTAAATAACGACTGATAATGCAACCAATCAATAAGCATTTGCCACATAAGTATTCTAGATTTAATTAAATCAGAAATTCCTTAACAAGAGACAAACTATATATATATATATATATATATATGAATTCTCCTATTGAGACGTTATATTAGTTTTCTATCATAACTTCACTTATTTACAACTAAATTGCTTCAATGACTAAGATTTAAAGACATGTTTAGGATTTAAATAAATTTATACAAAGTTCATTTTGCCCTTCTAAAGCTTTAGTACTTTACTAAACTAATACCATTAGGATACCTTGTCGATGATTCTGATCTATAACACATAATTGTCCACAATAATATCACATAGAGCTATGTGACATCTATACAAAATTTACGCATCACGTAAATTTTGGGGTAACGTTGCCCAACAGGGCAAAAAAAGAAGAAGAAGAAGAAGGCAAAAAAAAAAAAAAAAAAAAAAAAAAAAATCTCTTGGATAAGAGAATTTTTTATGTATAACAACCATCAATATATAAATACTAAATGAACTGAATATTCAGCCTTACAAATGTTTTAAATTGGATAGTTGACCCCAAGTACTAGGTATGGAACCACTAAAATCATTGTTGGCGAGATTTAGATTTTGTAGATACGTCATATTGGCAAGGTAACCGGGTAAAACTCCCACTAAATTATTGTTCCCTAGGTCCCTGCATGAAATAAATTCTTCAGTCGAACTCACATTATAGATATGATTCGTACTAATGCTTAAAATGATAACACAATATAGTTTCGTCAAAAAGATTTACATTAACGTGACAAGAAACATACGAGACCTGATTCTTTATTCATATATAGAAAGCTATCATTCCTAAAATACCGAATTCAGGAATTACGATAACTTACAGGCTAGCCAAATATTTCAATTTAGTAATTGATGGTGAAAGGGTTCCTGAAAATCCATTTGAAGCCAAACTCCTGCAATTAGCATGTTCACAAAGTAAATATAGGACAACACATAAATACCACCAAATGAAAGTTGTCTACAGATAAACCCTGAAAATACATGCATATATATATATATATATATATGTATATAAATCCGTCGAGATATATATAAGATACATTTATTCAGCCGAAAAAAAAAAAAAAAAAACACGTTTTGTCTTGAAATTAAATGGATTGATTACACTTACAGGGATATGACATTTCCATTTCTACAAGTGACTCGAGACCAGCTAAAGCATGGGCTCACAAGATTATAATTCCAATCTGTTATTTGACCCTTGGAATCATTAAGTGCCCTTAGAAAATCAACCAAAGCTTCAACTGAACATTAATAATTAGAACAATGGAGAAGTGAGTTAATTGTTCAACATATATATATATATATATATATATGTGTGTGTGTGTTATGTATATACAATTACATGCCGTATATCAATCACACGTACTTCTGCTAAAAATTGAAAAATAGTATAAAAGAAAAATGCATTCTATATACGGTAAAGAAATGAGATTCAGTTATTTTAATTTATACACATATAGAGGTTGATTTTGAGCAGCTTAAAGTTTTTCTAAATGCAAATTTACACGCTTTTAATTTCATGACAAAACAAACAAAATTGTTATTTTAATTCCAAATAATAATGTTGAAATGGAGAAAGAAGAATGACATTCTCATTGCTCTTGTGGTCTCTCTCCTAAAAACAAGAAAGAGGTCGTCAGTTCATGCTCTTCTTAAAAACTCTCAGATGGGTAAGGGTAATGGTTGCTACCCTGCTTCACCTAGCAACCATTCTACCAATATGTGATAAGTCTCTTTTTATGCTACTAATTAAGACATAGTATTTTATCTTTAATATACTAGTGTTGCCAAATTAATATAAAGTGGCAAAAATCATCTGTAGTCTAAGAGCTGGATCGATGACTATAAAGCAATTATTATATGCAGTTGGAATTTATAATTAAGAACAAGCAAGAGAAAAGTATAAAGGTGATTAAAGTGGGGTAGCTTCTCAAATTAAAAAGTTGAGAAAAAATGGGCTAATTATTTAGAGCCATTGGATTATAAGTATTTGATGTAACATATAATCTAACAATTTTAAATGATAAATCCCATTTATTCACAATTTAAAAAATTTGAAGATGTCCTCGTTTGAGATCACTTATATTAGTGGAAACTAATTAAACTCACAATTTGTTACTTTTGGGTTAAACTGAAGAAACTAGCATACCTTCCACATCAGGTTCCGTTGATGGAGAAGTGACTTTTAACAATAGGAGTATTATAAGCATGTTTATGATTAGCTTTAGAGGAAGCCAGCAAGAAAGTACTCCGAACATCATGGTCGCCTTGAAAAGGCACAACTTAAAGAGAAGCTAGCTAGCTGTGACATAAAATTTAAAGAGAAAATTAATTTTATTTACTTACTTTTTTTGGCATAATAAATTAATGCTGGTCAAGTAGGTTGGGCTTAATTTAGCAAACTCTCGCTGATCAGGATATATATCAACATCTGAAATAAGTACCTCGCCAAGTGCAGAGGAAACAAAAAAAAAAAATCAACTTCAATTTTCTAAGAAAGATCATTCTGTTGGTTAAGAGTACATATAGGCCCTCTTTTGTTCATTTGGTAGCTAGCAAGCACATCTTCTGATGCTTCTTTTATATATATATATATATATATATATATACACCTGCAGGTTCTTATCATATTTACAGAGCACATTAATCTACGTTGGAACAAATTAATGAATTTAAATTATACCTGGCTTTCCCTGTAAAGAGACGTTGATGGTTCATTTCAGATTCAGAGTAACCTCCAATTAGAGCAAAAATTAAGAACAAACAATAAAGGAAGCATCGATCCAAAAAACAAAGAAATCATATCAAGCAAGGAAAATTGTTAAAGTAACCAATCTAGCTATTCATTCTTTGTCTACATAGATCATTTATACATATGTAGATACAAATATATTTACATATATTTACAAAAAATCAATAAATAAAGGAAACTATTTACCTGTTTCAGCCATGCTCTCGATCATAATCCACCGTAACACAAGATATGATCATGTCGCGGTAGAAGGAGAAGGATAAGGATAAGGAGGAGGAGGAGGAGGAGGAGGAGGAGAAGTGGAATAATTTCATCATCATAATAATGAGTAAATCAAGATCAAGTAAAACGAGTAATGGGGTTTAGTGAAAATGGTCCCACAGAGAAAAAGAAAAACACAAAGGTTCCGGACTAGGCCAATGGGCAATGGGCAATGGGCAATGGGCGGGAATAAGAGAACCAGTTAGTATGTGTTGTGTTGGTGGATGGTGGTGGAATAGGAATAAGAATCCCACTACCTACAATTACCAATACCGATACCATTACATACGTCTCTCCTTATGCTTTTGCTTTATAATCATTACTAGTCTCCTTGCCAACTAGTCCCCTTGCCATTATTAATTATAAAAACATTAAAAGAATAGGATATTCCAACTGTGCTAGCTACGAGGACTAATACTATCAACATTTCTATCTAACAAGATAAAACGGTTCTTACCAAGTAAAAATAAAAAATAAAACATAAAATAGTTCCTGCCTACCAACAACCCCATGACTTCATTAACCGAACCACCCGATTCCCTTCTTCTACACGAGACCAAAAATAAGATAAACCATCAAAAATCCTTTCTTCACTTTTTATTCCCTTTTTTTTTTTTTTTATTTGGGTAAGAAAATCCTTTCATTACTTACTTCTCAAATTTCGATATTCTAGTGGATGTACAGAAACGACCATTTGATGTACATTTTGAAAAATATAAGAATATCTGGATGCAGCTAGGAAAGACAAGGCTAGAAGCGTTTGAGACAAGCTAAATATATCTCCATGTTCGAAGTATTATTCTTTTTTAGGAAAAAAAAAATATAATAATATATATATTTTACGTATATATATATATATATAGTTCGTCTATGATGCAAACGGTTCTCATGTGGACCACAGTATTAGTGACAGTTTTTCATAGTATTGGTGATAATTTTCTAAAAAACCGTCGTTAATACTATGAAAAACCATCACTAATACTACATCCTCATGCAGACCGTTCTCACCATAGAATTTCCGTATATATATATATATATACATATATCTTAAAAACCTATTGTGTGGACCTAAATTAAATGGGTATAATTAAGATTCTCTATTCCTAGAAAAATGGAAAGGATCCATATTTTAAAATACTAGATACCGATGCAAATAGTGCATAACAAAGACAGGGTCAGATCAAGTGGCCGAAGTCTTGTTGAATAAAAGCAAAATAATAACAACAATAACAATAATAGAGAAAGATAGTTAGAATAGAGAGCTCAATGCAACCATTGTTCTGGTAATAAGATAATAAAATTAAAGAAGAAGAGAAAAAAAAAAAAAAAAAATGGCACCCTGATTTCTGAACTGCATGCAAAAAGCCAAAGGGTCATACAGCATAACGCAGTGTCACCTTTCAACTAAAACAATGTGAAACAGCCAAAACAAGACCATTTAACTGCAACTCCTCTGGCAAACACCCTGCCATGCTTCTAAGGAGAATACAATTGCAAAGATGCCCATGCTGCTTAGTTAGGCGCCCAAAAAAATACCAGGGTTTTAAATGGTAACCGGTTGCATAATAAAAGACTGCTCAACCAGGCAAAGCCCATGTCATAAATAAACCAAGTAATCCATACGGCTATTTATATTTACAATTCGATATCTAACACCAAACTTCCCAAATGCAGTCAGGTAACAGACAATAATAGTTTTCCAGCTCCATGCGTAGTCCAGTTGAAGAGCACAGCCCAAAGACACTGTGGTATTATATATGATATGGATGCTGATATGTTCTTTTTCCTTAGCTGTGAATTTGTGATTCCTTCATTCACAATATACTAATTACACCACCATAAACATCAATCCAGATCCATTTTTCGAAAAGGAATGTCATATGGAATATCTTTCATCACTTAAACTTTGTCTGTACCCAGTTTTTGTCCACCATAAACAGACAGCATCCAGCCACGGGTTGCATGCTCCAATTCAAGTGAAAATATACGTCACTGCAAAGTAAGGAAAAACAAATATATAAAATCGACGATCAGAACTTCAGCACATGTAGGATGATATTTTTTTTTTTTTTAGTGTGGATACAAGAAGCATAATGATTGGCAACTTCTGGACACAGTATGCCACAAGTTATGACTATAGAAAAGGGTGCAACAATGCAAGAAAAAACTAAGGGCACATCATGTTGATGGTCTTTGTAATCTATAGCATAAGGAAAAGCAAACTGCGAAAGAGCCATTACTATAAAGTGAATCAACAAATAACAATGAAAAAGTACAGGGACTGAGGAACATATGATCTCTGTTAAGCTACAAACTATCTCAAAAGCTTAAGTTGATATGAAAAGGGCCTAACCATGTCTGTATATCAAGCTAACACAGTTTATTATCAACACTCTCCTTCCATGCGAAAATCAATGAGTTTTACATGTGAACATGCAAAAGCGGTACCAAGAATCGAACTCAAGACCTCACGTCCACCAAAACTCCGACATCATGTTAAATATTATCTATCCCAAAAGCTTAAGCAAGTAGGAAGTAGGTCTAACAATGTTATATCAAGCTAACACACAATTTATCATCAATGTTCTCAAATTTGGACAAATAATCAATCACACAGGAGTTTAATTTACAGAAACGGTTAAAGAATACTGGCAGCTACTTCATTGCATGGATAAGCATATTGAAAACATAATGCACAAAAATATCATAAACAATCAACATGGATCAATTAGACAACCAAAAATATCATAAACTATTATCATAGATCAAGTAGACAACAATTTTTCTATCAATATCTATACTCTATAATAAACAAGAAATGTGACCCAAAATTCAGGCCCATGAAAATACAACTATACGCTTCGTTATCTGTATGCTACAGCTGGTTTGTCAAGGATGGATTGAGTGATTTTGCAGCTAAAAGAGTCCTCTACTGCTACAAACCCCTTGTTCTTCAATCTAGATACCTTGTCTTAATATATAAGCTTGCTTTTATCAGAAGCCCTTGGGATTACTTCAATCTGATTCTGGGGTATTTATTCGTCTTTAGGGTATAGCTTCTGAAACTTTGCTAGAATTTTTACTGCGTGCAGTATGGGATGCTCTACAACTCTCGATTGTCTCTCCATCTCTCTGCAATCCTCTTTCCATCTCCCTCTATCCTCTCATCTCTTATTCCTTTTCCTGCGACTCGACTCCGAAAGAATACTAATTTGCACACACTTCTCAAAAGCCTACGCACAGTGCTCCTCCCTGGTTAGAAGACTGCATAAGATATTTACCCGCTCTTCTCTCTCTTCCTTCTTTTTCTCTCCATTCATTGTTGAAATTGCTTATGCTTTTCTGTCCATTTGCCATATCGCCTTTCTGCTACTTTTTTGCTGACCAGTTTGGTTTGTACCTAACAACTGAGCTATATGAAATAGGAGGACCTAGGAGAGGCTAAATGGTCGTGGAGTTCTCTCTATTGTAGGTAATTCATTAACCTTTTTCTTTTCAATTTTCTCCTCTCTTCTCTAGAATTATTTCCTTTTTTTTTTTTTTTTTTTTTTAATCCATCTTTTCTGTTGATTCCATTTTGGTTTGAGAAATGAATTTGTTAGGCTTGAACAGGTTGTTCTCTCTACTTGCATTCTACTACATATGCCAATGTGTTGGTGGCTTATCTTTTGGTTTATTGATTACATTTGGATTTTGAGTGTACTGCCATTTCTTTTATGGCTTTGGATGCAGGATTTAAAGTGCTTAGCTCTTACTTGTTGTTCCACTGTTAATATTCTTGCGTTTCCTCTCTCCTTAATTCCCTAATTCTCTCCTTGCTTTTCAAGATAGCAATTTTTAATAAATTTATGCAATTACATACCTTCATATCGATGGCCATGTCTAAGAATGCATGGAAAACGATATGTGGCTCTGAATTTATTAATGCATAATGTTGTATTTTAAGATCTACGGATAAATGTTACAACCTTTCAATATACATGCAGGTTTCTTAGAAATTCATCTGGATGACACTCCATAGTATTTGATTTTCGTACAAGTTCCTTGGTAATCCTCAGGCACCTCCCTTAATGTATGTAAACTGTCCAATTTTTGTATGTAAAGTCAATGTAGCTGTGGCAGTGTCTGATATCTCGTATTTAAAGCTGTGGAAGTGGATGTCTACAAATTTTAATATATAACTGTTTCCATAAGTTTGTTTCTTATTCATAATTTTAATGTGATAATATTAAATTATACCTACTAAAGTGCCCCTAGAGGAGTGTTTTAGGTGTCATGGATTGGTTCCTCAAAGTATGCTAACCATTTGAAGGTAGTGATTAGAAGTCCCTAGAGCTTCACTACATTTGAATGAAACAGATACAAGGATTTTTCGTTTTCTCTATATGCCTTAGCTACTTTATCTCCCTGTGTATTTTCAATTACTGTCATGGTGAGTCCCTCAACAGGACTCAAAAATTACAAACATTACATAAAACCATTTGCCATAAACAAATCACAAGTTTATTCATTAGCCTTTTGCCTCCTCTTTTATGTATCTTCAAAGCCAATTCAATAAAAGTGAGCCAAAAAGTTCAGAAATATAAAACATACCAATTCAAAAACACTATGAACCAGAACTTGACTTCTGAACCCATACTTGTTTCTGCAATTTCATTGAAAACAGATATTTAATGAATTAGTACAAAATGGAAAGAAAAGATATAAAATGGGGAAACAAATTAGATCCAACAGATAAGTCCAACCACCTCATGGGAACCATAGCCGGCACCACCTCTTTTTGAATGCTTCCCTTCATTTATAATAGAAGAGCTGTCCACATCCTTGACATTATTTGTTGGTCCACAATGGCCCATATGTTTATAGGAGCCTGCATTCAAATTAAATCACAAGAATTAAGCATTATACACTTATATCAAGTATCAACTTCAAAATGCACATCCATATTGGAAGCATCATCAGGTAAGAGTTTCCAAAAAATAAATACTAGACCATTATCTAAAGAAGAATAACTGCTACATCCACTTCCAAGGGTTTTCGTTTCTCCACTCCTTGCATTTGATATGCCAACTTTCGGATCTCCATGACTTCCTAAAAATCATATACAGGATAAACAAACATTTCCTTCATTTTTGCATGTGGCTGTTTAAGTTGTGGAAATATATATCATCTCAAATATTAGCATAATCACAGTGAACTCAGAATCCCAAGCCAAATATCTATTAGCAATTCTAGACATACCTTCTGGATACAACAGTGACAGTGTAGGCTGAGAAGCAGAAGAGGATAACAGTTCATCATTCACAAAAGATCCACCATAACGTTGACGTGGGGTCCAGACACCACGAAGAGATCTATTCTTATTTCTTGTACGTTTATCCTGCTTCTCACAACAAAGTCGATGCAAGTCATTCCCAACAATCTTATAGTCTGGTGCCCCATTTGTATCCTTCAAAATCAATTGTACATGTTGGGGCCGAGGATGCCATTTGCCCTTTTCCAGATTTGAAGTCCGAACTTGCCGATCAGAGCGGACTGCAGAAGACTGACTTTGATGTGCATCCTTATTCAGAAGTATGCTTCTGATTATCCTTCCACTACCCTCGCATCGCTGGTTCTGTTTGAGAGAAATTGGACCAACCATATTTTTAGTTAATATAACATTCTGCTGCCGTGACATGTTGGCAGACACCTGCACAAAGAATTATAGACGTAAATATGAATTTGCATCAACACTGTAACTATACCACTATGAACCCAAGGGCCCTGCACACAAAGTGCCATCCTATGAATCCTAGTACTAATCATGATTCTGGAGCATATAATTGAAGCTCCTAAGATGTTGAACTGAAGAAAAGGTACAAACAAGATGTTGAACTAGTTCATCTTTACACAATTTGTACGGCATTGAAAATTGAACAGTTCATAAATGAGAATAAAAAAGTCCAGAGAAAATATATATTTACATGACATGTCTCCCTTTCTTTCCCTTTCAGAAGAAGAACCTTCTTTTTCCCAGCATTATTAATTCCAAAAATTCCTAAAATAAAAGGGAAAAGAAAAACAAAACAAAACAAAATAAGTGAAGAATACATGGGATTATCTCACGATGTTACACCATACTTAGCACCCAAATCTTCACACAGCCACAACACACAGATATACATACATACATACATACATACAAACAAATAAATGTGTATGGGTATGCGATGCTTGTATAAATGCACACATGCAGTGCATGCTATAAAGACATATTTGGATGTTTACATATGCATGCATGGTGGAAAGTCAATGAAGCTTTAGAAAGGAAAGGAAAAAATATGACAGCACTAGCTACATAAACACATCAACAATGCAGAACAATAGAAGATTGTAAAGAATAAAGATAAGGACTCAATAACAAGTATAATCAATGCCACAAAAACATATATATCAAACACAAGAACAGAAATTTAGTTAGAACTCAAACCAGTCTCAATAAAAGTTACCCAATCAGCTTCAACCATAATTTCTATAACCTCCACGTATAAAAGGAATTCAGTTAGGAAAACATAACAAAAGACTTCGATACAGAAAATTTGAGCAATTTACATGTTCACTTCCAGCCCAACTAAACTTTATCCTGTTATTAAGACCAGATCACTATACAAAGTCATAAGAGAAAGGAATACAACCAAATAAATAAAGAGGGAAAGAAAGTGCATAAAATTATAGAAAACAATCATGCCACCAGAAAAATTACAAAAATTCTGAACTTAGTTTGCTGTCAATAGGAAAGTCATCCAGAAAGCATGTAAATAACACTTATATAATTCAATATGAGTCCAGTGCCTTATCTACAAATTGTAAAAGGAAAAGGATGCTTAACCATATCACCACATTTCAAATTTTATGCAATACCACTTTCCTCCAAGAACATTTCAGTTCCAGCTGCAGAAGTGAAAGGAATAGACTTTTCAGAAAGCTGTTGATCATCTTGCTTGGAAACAAGGACGTAATTTGACCTGTCTCTGGCATTAGTTCTTTTTGTAGCATCCCTCAAAACATACTGCCCATGAGATAGAATAATATGTTAACAAAACCTCGAACTTTCAAATGTTCCTTGTAATTAAATATGGTTGTCTATATTTAATTAGAACTAAAAATTTATATGATATTATATAATTTTAAATTATATATATAGGGTGTTTCTACGGTGCAGACCCACACCTTTGACTACGGTTTTTGGAAAACCGTTGTCAATGTTGTTTCTGTGTGATGGCATTGACGACGGTTTTTCCAAGAACCATCATCAAACGTGCGGGTCCGCACCGTAGACTAACCCTATATATATAATCGATCTGGTGGGTGAGTTACTCACCTTGTGAAGAGTGACTAAGCCCACACCCACCAAGGGATGACAATTTGCCCAATTTTGCCCCCCACCACCAATGGGGCAGGGATTCCCCATTAAATTGGGGTGGACAAGTAGGAATGGGGAATATAGTCCCCATGCCATACCCACCGCAGATGCATATATATAAATAAAAATAATTATTTTTCAATTTTATTAACATTGTAATTGCAATTCCCTATGTTTTAGGGTTTCCCCCCCGCCCCCCCACTTTTGTTTTAAAAAAACAAAAGACAAAAGTGGTTGGGGGGAAGGAGGTGGCGGTGTGGTGAAATGTTACCATATGGGGCAGAAATGGGAATGGTGATTCCCTGTGGAGATGGGGACCATGTAGGCCGTCTCATCCCTGCTCTATTACCATCCCTACACCCACCGACCAAAAAAGGTCAAAATTTGTTTTTCTGTTCTCTAGATCATTTGCATGAGTTGTGTCAAGCTCGCAATGGCAATGGCACTGGCAAAACAGAAGGATACCTTTCTTCTTCATTCCGAGTCTTAGCCTCCCTAACCCCCTCACCTCTGCCTCCTCTTTCACCCTCACCTCCCATCCTCTCTCCCCAAAAGCTGCCCTCTCCTTTTCTCATTATCAAAATATGAAGTATGAACAAGAAGAAATAGAAACAATGCAATGTCATCTAGAACAAGAAACTAAATATGCTTGTTACAGTTGACAAAAAACAAACCAGAATCTTATAATAAATTTACAAAATTCAATGCAGTTTCATTAGAAGTCCACACTTAATTATTTATCATCAAGTCTTAAAAAATCAATGCGACATACAATTGATGTCAATTTTCACAAAACCCATAAATCCAACATTTATGTTATTGGCAAAGGTTTTACTTCAAGTGCGTAAAATGAGGTTCATTTTGATAAATGTCTCTTTTAACAATTATATACGACAATCATAGTAGTCATTTCCATTCATGTGTGTGTATGAGTGTTTATGTGCGACTACAACTAAGGTGAAGGAGTCGATAGGTATCTAGTTGTTTTTTTGTGTTTCATATGTTTTTTTGGAATTCATATTTCAGTGAATAAAAAGGATTAAACTGGAGAGATAAGATTGAGAAAGGAGGTAAAGGTGAGGGAGAGAGAGAATCCTGGAGAAGGTGAAGGATAGTGAAAGAGAGAAAGGGGAGGAAATTTAGTCTGTGTTTATTTGCAGCTACAAGGAAGGAGAAGGACTGTTATCTAATTGTTTTTTTGGGTTTCATCTTTTAGTGAATAAAAAACAAAAACAGGATTAAACTAGAGAAATAAAAGTGAGAAAAGAGGCAGAGGTGAGGGAGAGAGACTCCTGGAGAAGGTGAAGGACAGTGAGAGCAGAAGGGCCAGGAAATTACTGATCTCTGGTATTGAGCTCAAAAGCTTTCCACAAAAGGAGAAACATTGCCAACCAGATCAGTTAAAAACAATTCAAGGCCCATTCAGTTATAATATTATTGTAATGGTGGAGTAGAAAACACTGCTGGTGGTAATATTACCCGTATCAAATGTAGATTCTCATCACCAAGGCTACCACACTAGCACAGATATAACCACCTGACTTGGACGTAAGAACTGACATTCACCTTGTTATTTCCTATCACCCCATGCAAGCTAAAAGAACCTTTTCTAAGTTAAATATTCATTGCATCACCTAACTGAATATTATATTAAAGGACCTTCTCAACGTTAAACTACATTATAACAGTCAAACAAGATTGAAATCTGGCTTTTATATTGAGGTTTTTATTCTAGTTTCCATTTTGTACAACTACCAATGAGTTCGATACGACTACAGTTGGCAACACAGATGTTTAAAATAGCTTTCTATACAACAAACTACCTTCCCCAATATTCTAAGGAGAAGAATGTTTCTGGGTCAAGTACTTAAACTAGCTTTTAAATGCTAAACACATTATAGCCAGTGTCACCCCTTCATCTTGTTACTAATGTCAGCATTAGTTATTTTTTAAAGATGCAATGCAATTGCAATACATGAGAAGGGAAAAATCTAAAATTACTAAAAACTAAATTGCAGAAAAGCAATAACAAATGTCATCACTAAGTCATGCTTAACTCCATGGTCTTAGTATTTATAGAAGCATGAGTACCATTTTAGTGGAATTCCTTCCCTCATCAGAACCTCGTTTCGATGAGGCTAAACCAGAATTTCCAGACGATGATCCAATAGCTCTTCTGCCTGATTTACCATTCAAAAGCGACCTCTGCCATCAACCATGAGAGTTTTTAAACAATTATTGCTACCAAATATCATATGCAATAGCAGTATCAGTTTTCTTTAAGCAAGAATAAAAAGTTTAAACAATGAATATAAAATTACAACAACCAGAAAGGTGGACCAGCAGTCCAACCAGTATAACACAAAGCAGAATAATGACACTGGATACAAATTAAAAACATAAAACTTTTACAATTCCTCACAATAATAAAAACTCCACACTTCCTTCAAAAAACAATGAACCAAAGTTTCCAATTAACCAAGAATCTCAATTCTCTTCTGCGTCAACATCCACCTCCTTTTCTTAAAATTTAAACCAATAATTTATTCTTGTAGACCCAAAACACTACATTAATTACCATCCATCTTCAGAGTATCTTTTCCCTCTTGTTGTCCACCCATTAAGAATATATAGATATATGCAAGCCAAAAAAAGTACAACCCAAACTACCTCATCTAAATGAAACAATCTACTCCCTAATACAGAAGCTATGTTTGGTAGGAGGGAAGAATGGAAGGAAGGAAATGGAAGAAGGCAAAAATGGAAGACAGAAAGTCAGTTGCTTGTTTGATAGTAAGTATAAAGGGAGGGATAGAAAAAGGATGGATGGTAAATCCATCCAATACAATAACTCTAAAGTTTGGGGATTGGAGAATAAGTGTAACCATCATCAAACCTTTGTGCAAATTTTAAATTGCAAATACTAACGGCCAAAATAGAATTTTATCAACTATTTTTTTCTCCCTTTCACTTTTCCATCCATACCAAACAAGACCAATGAATAATTTTTTTTCCATTCCTCCTCTTCTCCCTTCTTCTACCAAACTGAAGAGGCTTAGACTGTATCAAACTCGGGGCCAAAACACACGCACATACACACACACTAGCTTAAAGAACTAAAATATATGTTATCTAATATATTTCACAAACTGCTCAAATCTGGAATCTTCATTCATAGAGAAAACAAAAAGTACCCGGGCTCCACCCTTTGAAGCTCTTCTTTGGCGAACAAAGTCCATTAATGGTGTAATTATAGGAGTGTCTTTTCCAGCACCTACAAATGGGAGACCAATGAAAAATGAAAAAGCAATAAAAGATGCACTAAATACATATCAATGTCATTTTTTTGTCTTTTTAAATACTACATTGAGAAATCTTTCAAACTAACCAGCTCGTTCTGCTTCTCTTCTCTCCAATTGTATCTCTGCACTAGGAAGATTCTCAGCAGGCTTTTCAAGAAATTGAAGGAACTCCAAATACTCAGAATCTAGATGTTCATCAAAGAAATACTTGTACTTACCAACAGGAAAATATTATATAACTAAATCCACATGCAACAAATATACATGTTGAATTTTTCTCTAGAAAAACTAAGGAATATGTTAGTACCTTTAAATATTGTTCCTTCACGACCATCTTTTTTGAACCATTGTACTGGAACACGCTGTGAAGGAGCATACTCAACAATACTTTTAAACTGAATGCCTGAAAACAAAAAATGAAACATTATTAAAGAAAAAAAACCACGAAATGAGTAACCCTAGTTAAGTATTTTAATCACTCAATCTAATTTTTATGATTTCAATTAGATAAGAGAAAGAACTTTGCCACTCTTTTGCAATTAAAAGTGTGGGATGAATTTTTTTTTTTTTTTTCCCCATAAAAAATCCCTGCTGGTACAATTGATGCCTCTAACATATCTATTTTGCAAAATATATGCACAAAATGTTTACCTTTTTCATTAACAAACACATGCCCATCAAAGAGTTCAGCAAACTCAATAACATCCTCTGGCCGTGAGAAGTCAAGATAGGCTCTAGAATAAGAATGACGCTTCTGGCTGCAGTTAATTCCAGATAAACAATGTATATATGAGAATAACAGCAACCATGCAAGTTAGTTTGAAATGTGGTGTGGATATCTATATATAGTAAAATTGATAAAGCCAACGCTATATCTTTGGGCACTAAAATTAAGCAATGTTCTAAAAGGCGTAAGGCGTCGTAAGACGGCAAAGTTAAGCCTTAAGCCTTACGTCGCCTAGGCGTGAAAAGGCATTTCACAATTATATTATTATTTTAATTATTATTAGGCTACTAAATAAACAAAATAATTCATATTTTAAATATCAAAATATATATAAGTCTATATTACTTTTGTATGTGCAATAAACATGAATTAGCATGTAATTGATCATAATAGATTTAAAAAAATTCATATTTTTCAAGTATCCAACAACATATTAGTTTCAAAACATATATATTACAAATCTACAAGTACCTAATAATTCATAAATTAGTACATACTTTAGCTATTACCATAATCTACCTCTTATTTAATTCTTTATCGGACTCTAATTATATATCTACATCTTCATCCAATTCATCTTTCATGCCATCCAATACAAAATCATTTTTCTCGAACTCTCTAATTTCAACTTAAGCATTTCTAGAATTTTTTTTAGGTGGTAACATATCATTCTTTATCTCATCATCATTACAACCTTCGACAATTCATGATTGTGCATTACTAGCATCACTTGCTAGTAGAGGCTATAATTTATTACTCTTCTTTTTCTTATTCATCATTTTCATTTTTTTTATTTAAAAAAAACAAAAAAAAAAAAACTTAATCTTAAAAAAATTTTCATTTTTTAACAATATATATATATATATATTTTAATTTTTTTATGAATTTTTTTTAACATTTTTTAAAATATAATTTTAGAAAAAAATACTTTGAACAAAAAGGCTCACGCCTTTTGATGCCTAGGCATGCATTAAGCGGTCAATACAGCGTTGACTATCTTTTCCTAAACCTTGCTACTATATGAGATGTTATCTAAAAACATCACGCTTAAGCGGTGCTTTTTTCCGCTTTTTATAACACTGAAATTAAGTATGAGCCTTTGTTTTGGAGTTGCAGTTTTGAATGAGACTTGAACCAACAGCCTACATTTCAAACACTCTGTCTGAAAAGTAAAATAGTTTTCAGTTGGAGAATGTTAGATATATATTAATATTGTATGGACTTAACATAATCAATAACTCACTCTTTGTGATACTTCAGTTGGCCAATTGGAGAGCAGTATATCCATTAAGCCCTGCTATTACGTGTTTTCTGTTTTGCAGATTGTAGATTAAAATTTATCAAAGGCTGCTTTTAGAGGGTAATAGTTCTATAATTTAATTGTTAATATTAAATGGAATTTAGCATGTGTCTTTTGATCCGTGTTTTATTTTTCACACCAACATAATATTCCCAAAAAATAAAAAAATAAAAACCACTAGAAAAAACAACTCACACTAGTCCTTCAGACTAACTGAAGTTTGCATAGCTGCCTAGTAAGCACTTTATCCAGAAGAGTAAGTGAAAGTGCAAGCAGATAAAACAATAATGATTATCAACATTGAAATCACTCACACGAGCCCATCCATCCATCCTATCAACAGTATTTACGGACAATTAAAAAAAAGGAAGAAGAAAAGGGCTTGACCTGCTGTTCTTCCCGGAACGAAAAAAAAACCAATTGTAGCGGCCAGCAAAAACCGAGTCGATTTGGTCGACGAGCGCAGTCTGCGAAATTGCAGGGGGTAAGTGGCGCAGCACAACCTTGGTTCGACCGAAACTAGTCTTCATCCTTAGAAATGGAGAAAAAGCATCATCAGCAGCAATTCGATCGAGCCCTCGAATTGCTTAAGAAAAAGAAAACCCACAAAATCTCTCCCTCACTAACATTCCGTTTTACTTACATCTTCATCTTCTTCTTTTCTTGGGTAAAATCGTGCCCTAATTGTCATCAATTTATCAAATGTCAAATTGGACCGCACAAAAGCCCCAAAGCTATCAGCCATGCATGGAAATTTTGCCAAAAGGAGAGTGACACTGTGACACACAGGAAGGGTAGTGACGGAATTCCACCCTGTTGCCGTTTTAAAACTTTCAATTTAATTTAATTTAATATTCAATAATAATATTTAATTTACAGCAAATTATAGTACGTACGGTTAAGGGGGAGGAGGGGTGCATTTGGGTTTGCAGTGCAGTGCATGAATAGGAGATGCCATACCCTCACGTGGCAATGTTTGACTTAAAAATCATAATAAATTTTATTCAATAAGAATAACCTTTTATGTAAATTCCTTTCCCCAAATTGTAATAAAATAAAATAAACCTTCATTTAAAAATAAATAAATAACAATAATAATAATAACTTTACCATTTAGACCTAAAAAGGTGTTCCCAACCATCTTTTTTCTTTTTTCTTTTTTTTTAATGAGAAAAACCTACAATCCTATTCTGCTATTATTTTAATACCAAATTGGCAACTTAATATTTATTAATTTTATTCGTTTTAATAAATTTTTTGACAAATATTCGTTTTAATAAACTAAAATAATAAAAAATACAATTGTTTTTTTTTTATGAATAATTGGGTTTTATTTTGGTAAAAGAAGGATTGAATTAATTTATATTATAAATTATATTTTTTGTGGCAAATAAAAAAATAAAAAAATAAAAAATCAGCAGAGAGAGAGGGAGAGAGTGTGTCCTCTTATAGTAGGGCTTTTTGTGTCTCAGTTGCTACTCTCACTACTTCCCTTACTATCATCAATCATAATAAAGGGGCAGAACGAATAGACTTGGGAGTCTCTCTGCCCCTCCTCTCATCCCTCTCAGACTCTGCTTCCTATCAGACTTGTTAGCGTCTCCTCTTTTCTTCCCTCTGCCACTATTTTTTTTTTTATTTCTTTTTTCAAATTTCTTGGTGGTTTTTATATTTGCTTTCTGTATTGTTAGGTATATTTCTGTACTGGGTTTTCTTCTTCATGTCCAGTGTGATGGGAGAGAGAATCCCGCATGGAAGTTACTTCCAGTACCCTCCACCTCCTCCTGGAGTCCATGCTTCTCCACATAGGTCTTCTTCTATCCCTGTAGATCGAGAAAGGTCAGTTCTTTATGTCCTTCTCATTTTTTGTTTTGATTTTTTTTTTCCCTTTCTTCCTTTTAGGGTGTATCTTCATGGATATATGCAAATTGGTGCTTCTACAAATCGTAGTTGGTTTTTTTGTGGTTCGGTGGGTTTGTGAGTTTGGTGACTTTAAATTGTGTATAGTTTGCAATCTCTTGATTTTAGCGTGAGTTTTCGCATATATGTTTGCGCTCGATTTTTGTAGGTTTTAATTTCTTTGGGCTGAGTGTCTGTTAGAAAACCCATTTGCGGTTTTCTGAGTGAATATGGTGGGACATTAGAAGATGACAGTCGGAAGTTTATTATACAACTCTTTTCATTGTCTATTTAAAATTAACATGTACATCTTCAAATCATTTTATTGTTCTTAAATTGTTTGCTTGAAAACTTGTTCTCCATAGGTGTGGCCAAAAAAAAAAAAAAAAAAAACAAACAAACAAAAAAAAGGAAAAAAAATCTCTAACGGGAAATGAAGCTCAATAAACCTTCCATTGGGAATGTTTGATAAGTCAACTATTGGAGGCTTGCATATGGAAAGAAAATCACACTCACTCTCTTTAGCCATGCTTTGACTTCGCAAATTTTGGATTTATAATATGGTGCGCATATAGCACATGCAGCATTGTAGCGTTAAGAAAAAATGAAAAAAAAAAAAAATGTCCCTTTATTATGACGTAATAAGTTTCTTAGTGGAAACTTTTATTAGACACACTATACACCTGGTCAGAATCTGTTGTTTTTCTAACACTTGATATGTAACCATTACTTACAAATAGAAGAAAAGCAAAGTAGTTAACGATGAAAAGAAAGATCCTGGTCTGCTTAAATAGTTTTCACTCTTAACTTCTTGATTTTCTTGCACGTTAGAATTTTCTTTTATTTACTTTTCCCATTTAAATTTGTACAACTCAACGATAATATATGAAAAGGATTATATGCTTTGACTTCAATTTATTTTAAACTTGTTCTGTATGCTACTAGCTGCATACACGGGCAAGGATGAATAATTTGGTGGTTTGAGCATTTAACTCGAAGTGCTAGTTCTGGAATCATGCATAGACTGTGATCTAACAGTAAAAACACTTATTGCTAATACATTTGTGCTAGGATATATTACATGGTTTGACTGGTCAAAATGGCAGATATTTGTCTGAATTACTGGCAGAAAGGCAAAAGTTGGGACCATTTGTTCAAGTTCTACCTCTATGTAGCAGACTTATAAATCAAGGTTTTTGGAACTCTTATCTTTTTATTTATAAATATTTATTTAAATTAAAACCTGTACTGTTTTTCTTTTATTGAAGAAAGATAATTTTGCATTGTGAACTGTGGCAGATATTTTCGACCAATATTTAACATTTTGACACTAGTTTATGCACCCCTTTTAGCTGAAAAGAAGGTTTGGTCAACTACAAGTGTCTCGTGTATGCACAGTCAACCATGTGCTGTAAATAAAATTTGAATCTGAGAACCCTATATACATTTTGAAGTTGGTTCTTGAGTTCTTGCCGTTGCTGTAACTGCATAGGATGGGTTGTTCATGCATATTAAATGACACCTAATGATACCAATGGTGAATCTGAAAAGGAAAATTTAGGTGTCATTTGTAACTTATTCGTTTTTTGTTTTTTATTTGGTTTTTTTACTTAATTGTCTGTAGTTTGCTTACTTCAAACGTTAGTGTGTGTTAGAGCTTGTTAGGCATCTCAGCTAACTACAAACTTAGAGAGAGAGAAGGAAAAAAATTAAAAATTAAAAATTAAAAAAAAAAAAGGAAACAAACAAAACAAAAACAAAAACAAAAGAAAAGAAAAAAAAATCATAAATACCAAATTGACAACTATTTGAAATTGTGTTGGTTCTTTTTCTTCCCCACACCCCCCCCCCCCCTCCCCACCCCTTCTCTTTCCTTTAAGTTTATAGTTACTTGAGATGCCTAACAAACTCTAACTATCACTAATTAGCACTAATGAACAATTGAAAGAAGCAAATTACGCACAATTAAATTAAAAACAAAAAGCAAATAAACAACGTTTTACCAAACAACAACTTAATAAAAAAAAATTCTTGTTCTTTGCTATTGGCAATAATGGTGAATCATTATCAACATATGTAGTCTTTTAAGTGATAGTCTTCTTAGGATCACATATTTAGTCTTTTAATTGATAGTCTTCTTTGGATCGTGCTAAATATGATGCCCTGACAATACTGATATATGCTAGAGGATTTTTCTGGTACTTAAAATTAACTATTGATTGATAGCTGCTGAGGTGTCTGGAAATTGCTTAGCCATACATTGGCTGTAGTCTCAACCCATGTTATCTTGCATCATTATGTGCTTAACACTAATCTGTTCTTTTGCCTTTTTCTTTTCTTTAAAAATAAAATAAAATAAAATAAAAATGACTGTTATTTCATGGAATTGCAGAAATTAGACGGGTATCAGGCTTCAATCACACTTTTATGGATCATGAAAGACTTGAGCATGAGAGTCCGTTTCGATCATTAAGTCAACATCCAACCGGTAGACCAATGGATTTGGAGGGATGGCCTTCAATGCAAATGGAGGTAATGCTAATTTTGGCCATCATAGGTGAAGTTATTTTCATTCATTGTTGCTTGAGTTCGTTTGTTCCTGTCTCTGTTATTAGTTGTTAACAGGACGGCTAAGTCAAGGATTTTAATTGCTTCTTTTTATTCATCTTCTTGCATATGCAATTATGGAACACATACTTTGTCAAATAAAAGTTTTGTGGCATGAACTTGTCTGCTTACTTCAGTAGAACTCTTCTTGTAGAATTATTTGCTTCTTTTTATTCATCTTCTAAGGTTGACTTGATCTTTAATTGCGATGAACTAGTAGTTTGCCCTCATGTATTAATTTTGGATAGAATGGTCTTTGCTCGGAGTTATCTTTTGCTCTTGAAATTTATATATGCATGAAGCAGGGGAGATAATGTAAAAGAGCATTTGATAGCATCACTTGATTATGCACCCCATTAGTTATTTTAATGACTCAGAGCAGAACCTTTTTCTGTTGTGTGAAGGCTAGTCATATAGGGTTAATGGGGTTTTCTATGGGCTTCTTTCTGTCTGTGTAAAATGCAGTACACTTTGTATTTATCTATTTCTGACTTTCCAACTGTTATGGAAATTATCATGCCATTCTTTACCACACGTATTTATTATAAGCTTTCCAAAATGTCTGCATTACGTGATAACATTTTATGTACCAATGACCAGAATTTCTGATATACTACTTTCAAAGATCAAGAACTGTGAAAATACATTGAGGATGCAGTAAGTTGTATTACCTAATGTGTCACTTTATATTTTGTAGTTCTTCTAATATTTGATGTATATATAAAAAGCCTTGGGTTTTTATTTGCCACTGTCATAGACTCATAGTCAAGTATACAACATCTTGTGGATAGGCAACAACTAAGATTTATATGATTATGTTTATCTGACTCCAGCATTTATGGTTTCCTACTGTGAATAGAGAGTACCATTCTTTCTTCCTTGTGTGATTAGAGATAAATGAAAAACAAAGTAACTGCTTTGCACATGTGCAATAAGACACCCTTGAATGGATTTGAATGGAGTATCTTACAGGTATCAATGACTACCATCTTATGCTGAAGGTCCCTCTTTCATACATTGGTGAGATTTAAGACCTTCAGAAATTTGATCGTCACTTATGATTTTTGAAACAGAGAGTCATAAATTCATCTATTGAAGATGAAAGGAATTTTAATTTCGATCAACCATTTACAATTTTGAGGCTTGGTTGAAAATAATGCTTCTAGGTTAATTTTGCATGTGTTTTGAGTTTTTTGAATTCTTGTTGATTCAAAGTTGAGATACACAATTTCATGTTAAGTGTCAAAACTCATGAGGGTTTTCATGAGTGTTAAATCTCTTCTTGCAGGAAAATGGACTTCACCAAAGAATGGCCCCATTGCAATCCCCTTCAATTGGTTGGCCTGGGGTCCAAGGAGCTCCAACCACTCCTATTGTAAAGAGAGTTGTTAGACTTGATGTTCCTGTGGACAAATATCCAAATGTAAGTGAAGGTGTTTCTGTTTTATATTGAGATGATTTTGACTTAGATTATAGTTCTTTTCACCAAGCAGGCAACACATTTGTTGGCCGACTTTATACTTCAGATAATAGCTTTTTACATTAAGCTTGCAGTATAACTTTGTCGGCCGAATTTTGGGACCACGGGGGAATTCCTTGAAAAGAGTTGAAGCCATGACAGAATGCAGAGTGTACATAAGAGGTCGGGGGTCTGTGAAAGATTCTGTGAAGGTACAATCTTGGTTCTTTAAGCATATTGCTGGTTATAATATTGATTTTGGGTCTAATATGAGAAATTTTTATGGCGCATGGAATATAGTTGTCTTTGTTTGTTCATCTGAGTCCAAATTATTGGTTTATGCTGTGAAAAGTTTTGAATTAATGTTTCATGTTGGAATTAGCTAATTGTTCTTATTACTACGAGTATACTATTATTGTTTTTAATTTTACCTTTATCTTATTTTCTAAATAAGGACTTGTTAAATTGTAGGTGATGCCACAAATAGCTCTTGTCCACGTTCATCTAGTGGTGATGTGCGTCCCTCTTTACATATTCATATGCAAATTTAAGTGCTCCCACTTTTCATACTACAGAAAAATTAAGATCCAAAATAGTACTAATTGTTATTTTGAGCAAAATTTTGCAATTTTAGACATATAGTCATTAGTTAATTGCTCCTTCCGTTCATTTGACTTTGCTTTTAGTGTGAAAAAAGTTCTAGAGTAACCTAGAAAATTTTGTAATGTTAGATTCTTAAAAAACGCCATATCAATTATTTTCTTGCGTTGTTGGTTTTTGTTCATTGGAAGGAAATATTCATTTCTAGATGAAATGTAAAGCGAAACCATTTTACAAGAATGTTAATTTGAACCTTCCTCAATGTCTTTAAGAGTTGGAACTCTGAAATATCTTTTTTTTCAGGTGCTGCTTTTCTTGTCAAATTCGTAGCAGGAAATTAATTCCTATCTACTTTACCTTTAGAGATTTTAGTATAGGGAATTTAAGTTTTCCCGCTTTTCATACTACAGGAATATTAAGACCCAAAATAGTTATAATTGTTATATTGATCAAAATTTTTTAATGTTAAGGCATATAGAGTTCATTAGTTGATTGCTCCTTCCATTCATTTGACTTTGCTTTTAGTGTGAAAGAAGTTCTAGAGATTCCGAAAAAATGCCATATCAACTATTTCAAATCTGTGATGCTGGTATCATTGGTTTTTGTTCATTGGAAGTTCATTTATAGATGAAATTTAATGTGAAACCATTTTACAAGAATGTTAATTTGAACCGTCCTTAATGTCTTAGAGTTGGAACTTGGAAATAGCATTTTTTTCAGATGCTGGCCTTTCTTGTCCAGTTTGTGGCAGAAAATTAATTGCTATCTACTTTACCTTTAGAGATTTTAGCATAGGATTTTATGATTTATACTGGAAAAACAGAAATTTGCAATTTTAAAATCTGATGAAAATCTAGAAATCATAGCTTAGTGTTTGTAATTCAATTTGAGAAAGTTTTAGTCCAACATTCTTCATTGTGATTTTATATTGTAATAAATAACTTAAATGCATCATATCAAAGTAACTACACTGTCCAAGTGTATACGTTAGAATATCACCGATGGTGATAGGGACAAATAGCATCTCCTCTTCCCACAAGAAGAGGTTTAAGGTGAGGTTGTGTATTTATCTCTTTTGGCAAGGAAGTAGAGTTTTGTATCAAAAAAATCAAACACTAAAACAAAACGAAAGAAAACAAAAATTTTAATATGTATCACTGCTTGTTAGTTCTTTGATAAGGCTGTCTCTGTTTGGTGAGTAATAACGAAAAATTTTGTTGCAATCAATAGTAATGGTTATGTCTTTTTTGCCTACTTTTCTATAGAAAGGTTTTTGTCGTCTTTTTTCCCTGCCCAAACTTTTCATAGCTAATAATTGTTGAGGGAAAACTTTCTATGTTCTGCTTTGCTCTTTTTTTTCTTTTTTTCTTTTTCTTTTTTTCTGCTACTAGAAATGTGGAGTAATAATACCTTGGTTTTTTCTTTATTTTGTTTTTTTGGATTGATTAAAGGAAAAAAGGGGAGGGAAAAAAATCAGTTTTAAGTTTTCGAATTATAATAGCGTGCGGCAAATATGGTTCCATAATTATTTGCAAAGTGTTAAAAAGGATTCTAACTTCTGCAAAATTCATGGTCCTTGAATGGTCTTCTTTCGCTTTTGTTTCATTAGACTGCCAATTTCCTGATGGTCAATTATGTTATTTATTTTACTTTAGGAAGAAAAATTGAAAGATAAACCTGGATACGAACACCTTAATGAACAGCTGCACGTGTTGGTGGAGGCTGAATTTCCGGAGGATATAATAAATTCACGCGTGGATCATGCAGTGGCAATACTAGAAAACCTTTTGAAGCCTGTGGTATGTTTAATTAACCATGTAATTTCCCAGTGCTGTGTTTATCTTCTTTCGGACTTAAGCCCTACTCTGTGTTTCTTTAGGACGAATCCCTGGATCATTATAAAAAGCAACAACTTAGGGAATTGGCAATGCTAAATGGTACATTGAGAGAAGAAAGCCCAAGTATGAGCCCCAGCATGAGCCCCAGTATGTCTCCCTTTAACAGTACAGGAATGAAAAGAGCCAAGACGGGAAGATAGATAACTCCCACAGGTTGATCATGTAAGGAAATTGCTGAATTAGTAACCAATCTAATTCATTTTGGAGCCTTGATGGCCATCTTTGATAACATGGTCTGTTAGAACCATGGGACGGTGGGAGGCTGGCTCTGGCTGTGTTCACTCTTCACAAAGATGATCTGAGGGTTCAACTCCTGATCCTCAGTTGTTGTTGGTCTCTTGGCATCGATTCTGACCAGTTTGACTGCGTCGTTGGTATTCTTGGCACAATTTGATTTCACATGCATTTTTATGTTCTATATATATTCTTTTATGTATTATTCCCTTGAACACGGACTACATTATTATTTATTAGTTATTGTGGAACGCGGTCTACATTATTATTCGTTAGTTATTGTAACTTCGATTGTTCTGGCTGCTGGAATTATAACTGTCATTGAAGTTGTAGCTTCTCTGTGTTAGCTGCTCTATCTTTATTTACCTTCTATGCATGTTTAACTTCAAAAAAATATTAACAACAATAATAATGAAGTTATTTCGATTTTTTTTTTTTTTTCTTTTTTTGTTTTGCGACTTTATTTTAGATTCTATGTGTCTGTGAGTACCTAACACCCATATCAGGTTACTCCTTCAGCGCAGATTCATAACTATCGGAGAGTAATTTTTTTAACATGTTTGCCCTTGGATTTTAACTTCATCTAAGGAAGGGCAAAAAAATCAAAAGAAAACAAATATTTTCAGTACTTCCACTGAAAACGATGGATATGTAATTTTCTTTATTTGCTGTGATCATTGTGCCTAGTTTCTTCTTATGCCTGCAATCAATTGTACCAAATGAAAGGAAAATTATATTTGAAGGTGCATAATTCGGAGGTGCAAAGGTTTTTTAACCATATAATTTATAAATGTCTTGCTAATCAATCATTGAAATTTAAGTATGTATAAAGTGGCATTATTTAATTTGTTTTTAGGATCTTCTCATGGAAAATTGAAGAGTTCCTGGTTACAATTTGGCTCTACAACCGGTAGGATCATTTTTTTTTTTTTTTTTTTTCTCCAAGGAAGCAAAGCTGAAAAATAAGTTGATTAAATATTCCCGTAACTTAAAAGTTGCTTCTTTCTTTCCAATATAATCACCCCGCCTCCTACAGAAAGTCTCGAATTCCACAAATCCATGCAAGCATGAGGTTTTGATCATCACATTTGCACCACCAAATGTAAACCCGAGAAGGTTTTAAAATTACCTCAAACCACCCGTCAAAAATTTCAATGCCAAATTGTCAATCATTAATTGAAATCGTCATTTTTACAAACTCTAACCTTAGCAACTTGTTCAAAATACAATTAACCCTCTCGTTCCAATATTTCTTGAGAAACCATAAAGAGACAAAACATCTAACCTCATAGAAGTGCTTCACAACATCACAAATCCTTTTGTCAGGAAAGTGAGTTTCCAAATACAAAAGAAGCCTGCAGTATAAAACTCCAAACCCTCGATATCAAAATTTCCATCCAAGGAAAAGGAAAAAGAGCTTTATATTAAAGCGCCAAAAAACAAATACAGATTAATCTACTGAGATGATTAGCATTTCATTATTTCTCTTTTTAAATCTGTTCCCCTAGGCCCAAATGCCAGAAGGCATTGACTGCTTGAGGGCGAACTCAATGCCTTCTGTCCGCTGCTTTATTCCAAGAATAGCATTTCATTTCTTTTTCGTTTCTGTTCTTGTAATTTTCTTTCATAATTTCTTGTATTTGTATTAAATTCTATCTTTGAATTATTACTCCTAGTATGCTCTGATACTGTGTTGGATTATTATTATTATTTATTTTATTTTATTTTGTGCTTGTTTCCTCAAGAACTTATAAAAACCACTTGTTAATTAATGCTTATATCAAAAATTAATGAAAGGAAAAAACCAACTCTTGTGAGGTCCAAAATTTTAAAATCACCTTTTTGCTTTTGCCCTAATAATCTTTTACAACGTTTAGTGGATACAATCACAAGACACCTAGATGTTGCAACAAAACAAACACTAATATGAAAAACGGATGATATATGGACATCAAGGCATTCACACAGTTTGCATATGGTCTCTTGTAGGGGCATACATCTGCTAATCTCCGTTGGCCAAATCTGATGGGAAGGCACAGGAGAGCTTAACCACTCAAAATTTGGAAGTGATTAAGGAGAGGTAGCTCTTCGAATTAGAGCAGAACAGATGAAATGGGGAAATTTGGCCAGGAATTTGGATGATAGATGGATACCTTAAAAACTCAAGAGAGTTTCATTTTAATTTCCTACACTAAAATTTATGTTATGAAGTGTTTGCCTATTAAGAGTACATATCCGGAAAACATGTGTAGCAGAGAAGGAGAGAGTGAGGTGGATGAGAGATAACATCAGGAAAGACAAAGTGAAAAATGAACATATTTGTTCTAAGGTAAAGGCAGCCTCAATTGAAGATAAAACTAATAAAACAATTACATGGTTGGATCACATACAAGATAAAGATGCAAATTACCAATCTAAAGGAGCTAGATTATTCACATAAAAGATCAGATTAGGATAGAGGGAGACCAAGAATCGTATGGCTAGAAATTAGCATAGAAATTTTTGTTAAAGATGTAATGGAGTATACAGCTATAAGTGGGTTTCATAGTGAAAACTAATTCCTGCGGCTGATCCCAATTAATTTCATACATGTACTCATATTGCCAAGTACAGGCATTTAGGAATAAAGCATACTAGTGCCAAGCACAGGCATTTAGGAGTAAGGCAGACTAGAGTGACAATTTGAAAGAGATTGCAACAAAGCATAAGAAGGTTGTGTGTGCATCAGAAAGAAGAACTATATGCATTTCTATGTCCAAAATATGTGTCTTAAAAGATTGGATACATCTAAGTTTTACAGACACAGTGGAGAGTACCTAAGAAGTACCGGTACCCAATACAAATGTAGTAGGATACTGCCCCTCATTTTTTTTTTCAAAGGATCTGTGCGACATAGAGTGTAACAAAAGTGCCTGTACGATGCATAGATTAGTCTGTCAAGTGTCTAGATTCATATAATCATTCCATAAAAGCCAAATTTGCAAAGAAAAAATAACTTCCAGAGCAAGAACAAAAAAGATGGTGATGCACCTCAACTTCAACAAACTCAAAATTTTAAGATGCATAGATTAGTCCCGGAGACCAAGTTCAAGCTCAAGCTCATCATCCTCTTCAAACAGCTTCAAAAGGCGGGCATACTGCTCTTCTCTTTTCTTCTTTTGCCACAACTTGAAAAGGAAAAATGAAAACAATGCAACTACCACGAGCACAAAAAATATGATGACCACCATGGAACCAGTGCTGCCAGTGGAACTAGAATGAGTCTCAACTTTTGTATCATTCTTGGTATCATCAGAAAAACCTGAAAGAAGAAGAAAAAGATGACTATCATCTAAGAAACAAGGGATACAGCTTATCATTAGAAAAAGTAGCACAAAAAACAAGTGATCCATCGTATATTAAAGCTACTACTGCTGAATTTAGCAAGCAAACATCATCACTAAGCTAAGGTCTGTCATTGAAGTGATAAGGCTCCAATTAAGTTCATATGATGCTTGGCCAGAACTATTGGGTTATTAACAATATTCCCGAAAAATACTTAGCTTTTCTTCTTTCTTTCAAAACGGAGTTTTAAAGGCTACAAAGTCCTATATCGTATATTCATATGTAAGTTTTCATAATAATCAACTTTTGCAGAATTTCAAGTTACAATACATAACAGATATTTCATATCGAATTCTATATCTACTCCTAAGTTTTGCACATACAGAAGAAAACAGCACAAGGATTCAATTAAAGCTTCTGAGAAATCGGAGTAGACTAAAAAATAAGCAACCGCATGGATCAAACCTACCTACCATAGAATTGAACAAGGTAAGGACCTTTCAGCTATTTTAACTTGAACAACAATTATAACAGGAAGCTCAAACTCAAAGAAAGTAATATTTATTTGTTTTTCTTAGTGTTTTTTTCTCAACAACCAAACAGGGGAACAGAACAATTGCAACGGACCCGTTAATCAGCTAAGAAATAGATTGAATCAGCATTCTCCGGCGCTAAGAAATAGATTGAATCAGCATTCTCCGGCAAATAAGGAAAAATTGAAACATGCAAAAAGAGATTTTGTTTAAGCAGAAATTAATTTATATGAGAATTAAAAACTTCAAATCTGACTCGGCGAAGATCTGAGGCAAACCTGAAATGAATTGTAGACAAACAGAAACCAATAATACAAGAAAACACAACGATCTGCGCTCCGAAATTTCACTCATATCTCTCTCTCTGTCTTTCTCTCTCTCTCTCTCTCTCTCTGAAAATTCTGGTGTACGGATGGAGAAATCGCTCTTTCAGAGCAACCACGCTCCCGTTTTTTCTGAATTTAAAACAATGCCAACTACTTGTCTTTTTTTTAATATATATCTATATATATATATTTCAGTTTTTTCTTCTTTTCTTCCTTTTTTTTTTTTTTTTTTTTTACTAAAAACCTTTTTAAATTTTAACAATTTTCTTTTTTTTTTTTTGGTTTTCTTTTGAACAAATTTTGAAGGTTCATAAATTCTTTTGCTCGACGAATACGTATACGTATTTTTATATTTTCCAAAGGTTTGAAGAAGTCATAGTATGTTTTAGTGTATGATTGTGTAAAAATGTTAAAACTTGTCCAACTCATATTTAAATAAGATTCGAGGCTTTAAAATACCTAGTTTTCTAATTAAAATTGAAATTGGAATTTCAAAAGGTCTGGGAATAAAATGCTAGTCAAATCTGTATTGATTGATAAAAAAACGAGGACCCATTCCCATTAGCCGCCACTGGACAACACCAATTACAATGCTGTAGATACAGTGAATTTGTGGTTAGCACTTGCAGAATAAATTCCTAACAGCCAAATGAAATTTTACACGACTTATGAGCATCGTCAATAGGCTTTTCTATTCCGTGAAATTTTGTTAGAATCTTCAATAACATTCTTTTATCATGCTTTTTATTTTAATATAAGTATTAATTATTATACATGAATTTATTTTATTATAGATGGTGTTTCGAGAATTTATTTTATTATAGACAGTATTTCGTTTTCCTACTAAATAAAAATAATATTTAATAAGAACTTAAAAAAGCGCGATTAGCAGTGTTACAAGGCTCTGCACTTTACTCTTTCAACTTTTTTTCTTTTTGGCTTTTGGTTTTAAAAATAAAAAATAAAAAAATAAAAAAAAAATAATAATAATAATACTTTTGACTAAAAGTTATTAAGAATCAAAATGTAACAAAAACTGAATTTAAGGATCAATATATATATATATATAAATATATAATTCATGGTAACTTATTTTTCCTAATTAACTCAGGCCAACTTTGACAAAACACAACCCCCTCCAAACAAAAAACTGACTCCCTGGCTAAATGAAATAGACCAAAAAATACACTTTTGGCCCATCAAAACACAGCTTGAATATCTGACTCGAGCGATTCGGAAATTACCGAAGAGTTGACTCCCATACTAAGACAAGAAACAAAAGCTGACCAATTCGCTGTGGTCGAAATAATCTTTCATGAAAAACTAGCATGTCTATTTAGAGCTTTCCATTATATAAATGTCTAAAACACAATCCATTAACGAAATTGCAAAAACAAGGATTATAACTAGTCACTCAGTAACACCAAAAGACTAAGACTTTGATCTTAAACATGACAAGACGTATTCTACCAAAAAGACAGAGAGAACAAAAACCAAAAAGAAAGAACACACGCTTTAAGCCATAAATTAAATTTATCACTTAAAGCACTTCGCATCCAAAAGAGCCTCTCCCTCAAAAGGCTCTTGATCTTCAATCATCTGGTTGACGCGCTCTTTTTGTGCTTCATCTGAAATGTCCACCTTTTTCCACTCATACAGTTCCATGTCGTAGCACTCATCAATTACAAATTGAGGAATTTCTTGTCCTCGGAAGAGCCATAGCCCCTTCACCTTGAATGGTGGCTCTGAGCCAATGACTAGCATCTTCCCGAATGCATACTTGCGAGCGAGATCCATTCGTTGAAGAAATCCACCAACCTTGTTCAATGTAACAAAGGAAACAGTATTCTCATCATTGTATTTGTAATCACAGAACCACAGAGAGTATCCCTCAGGATCATACATATCCCAGAATCCTGCAATAACCACAATGGTAAGATGAATACATACAACAAAACCAAGAACTAAGTAGGAATTAGTTACATGTCCAAAGCCGAAATTGACACTTGACTTCCAAAGTCACAACAATCACATTTCTATTCACAATGAAGTACCTTTAATTGCAACCTCACGGAAGTTGGTTTTGGTGTTTGAATAGAGCCTCTTCCACTCATCCAATATCATCTTACTTGGAGGCAGCAGGTCAAGAGGATTTTTGGGTTTAGGCTTTGGTGCCTCTTCCTCTTCCATGCCAGCTTCATCTTTGGGCTTTGCTGGCTCTTTCTTAGCTTCTTTCTTTGGCTCATCTTTGTGCTTTGGCTTACCAGATTCTTTGGGCTGGGCAGGCTTCTTTGCAGATTGAACAGGTGGAATAGATTCAGTCTGCTTGACCTCGCCCAATATCTTTTTAAAGTTAGGTTGATTAACCAAAGTCCAGAAGTATCGCTCAACATGAGGAAACTCAGAAGTGAAGCTCTTAGTCATAAGCTGGGTGAACCCGAAAAATAAATTGATTGTCATGACGATGTCAGCCAGTGTTAGAGAATGCCCAACCAAGTAGGTATTTGAAGCAAGATGCAGGTTCAAAGCACCTAATGCTCTCTTCAAAGCTGAAATTGCAGCTTCCTCAGCCTTCACGAATAAACAAGTGAACAACACGGATAGATCAGATAACAATCTAACTAGGAAGAATTGAATAAAAAATGCAAGATTTAAGGCATAAATTAGTCACTACATCAATAAAACCAACAAGTCTACGAGGATCATTGATCTTTGAACTCAGGTTTATTAATGCTAAAAAGCCTACGAGTTAAAAATCATAAGAGATACGAAAAGGAAAAAAATTAATAATAAAACGAAAATCAAAAGGATCTCACTGGAGGAAGGTATGGGGCTCGTCCGATTCTCGGTCTAAACCAAAACAAAATGTTAGCATCAATCTCCAGCGATGCAAAATCAATCCACTGCTCAATATGGGCCTAAAACGTGAACAATTACGCATTAGACAGCTCCTTTTTAATAGTTCTAGGAATGGGAAAAGACATTAAAGTTAAAAACTGAAAGAGGAAACAAATAAATAGAAACAAACATGAAGTATTACATAGTCAATGAGAGAAGAACCATAAAGAGGATTATCAGTCTTCAAGCGGGTAACTGCAGAAACACACAAAGGCCATCATCATAAAGTTGCAAGATGAAAAACAAGCATTTTAATTTCTGTTGATATTATATATATATATATATATATATATATATATATATATATGTATGTATGTATAAAATGTCTTACCATAGCGTGCTATGGCATTACTCTCAAAGATAGGACCATCAGGGGTTTCTAAAACAGGAACCTGAAAGAGATATAAGCAGTTAGAAACTAATTAAGTTAATTATTTAGAAGAGAGATGAGATAAAATATAGGAGAGAGGGTGGCACCTTGCCAATGGGATTCATCTTGATAAATTGCGGAGTTTTATTAGAAACACCCATCTCAAAATCTGGAGCCAGTTCAACTTTGACACCGCTGTATTCCGCAGCAATGAGCGTCTTAAACGCATTTTTATTGGTTTTCCCTGCATGCAAGATCTGCAATTGTAAACCAGATCAGACCAGACCAACTCTAAAGCTACAGAATTTTCATATTCTGACAGATTTCAAGTACTAATAAATAAATCCAATACCACAAGAATCAGAATCAGAATCAGAATCAGAAACTGAAACTCACCAGAGCCATGGCTTTGCTTCACGGAAAAACGTTTCGCTCTGATTTCAAATCTAAAAAAACACCAATAGTTCATCCAGTAATTAATATATATATATATATATATATATATATATCATTGTTCTGAGATTAGATTATCCAAAAAAGAAAAGAAATATGGAATATTAAATGAAATGAAAAGAGGTTTTAATAATTGTTTTCCAATGGAGGAAGAGAGACACCTGATAATACCACTGCGAGCGTCCTTCCGAGATAGCACCAGAGAGCAGAGCTGCCAGAGGCGAGGCGGAGTATACAGCAGCCAGGTACAAGAGTAGAGACACGATGCCAATTAGGGTTGCTTACTTATGCCGCTCACCCTATTCCCCTAAATTACCAATCACTCCCGCTTATCTTCACATCTTCTCCCAAAGCCCAAGATTTAAGATGGAATTGGGCCCAACCCAAGGCTTCCTAGTAATATCAACATAACTCCAGGGCCATTTGCGTCAAACTTTAAAATCACCGCCAATCCGAACATGAAATCGAAAAAAATCTTCTTTTAAAAAAAATAAAAAGTAAAACCCTTTAGACGTTGCAGTTGTTTATTAGCTTTCGCCTGGGTGGTGCTGTTGCTTCGTTTCATTTCTATTTCTTACTTCCTAATATTTTCTTATTTTCTTCTTCTTAGACCACCGAATCTTCAGTGTATAGTCCTTACACCTATCGCTTTTGTCATTCTTTTTTCAATATATATATATATATATATATTTATATAAATTATATTTTGTATAAAAACTAAAAAAGAGAGAGAGAGAAATATGGCGAGGAGACCGGACGAGGAATACGATTACTTGTTCAAAGTGGTATTGATCGGCGATTCGGGGGTAGGGAAATCGAATCTCCTCTCCCGATTTACTCGCAATGAATTCTGCCTGGAATCCAAGTCCACCATTGGGGTTGAATTTGCAACCCGTACCCTCCAGGTCGTCTCACTTTCCATCTCTTTTTGTTAGATCTCCTTCTTGTCTATGTGTTTTAAGGTATTTCATTGTATTGGGATCCAGTCCCCCAACTGTTATTGTTTGGGAAATTGCAATGCATATTTGAATTGGGCAGAGTTTGATGAATAAATTTTAGAACCAACAAAAAATTGAAATTGTTCATCCGCTAAGTTGCTTGCTTGTACTATTAGTGCAATGCTACTATGTATAATATCTGCGAATTTAAATTTTACTTTTATTTTAATATTTCAGTTTTTTTTTCTTTTTTTCCCCCTTTTTTTTGGGGTTTGGTTTCCCCTAGGGCTTTTATGCCTAGACCTTAGTTGACCTGGTAGAGACTTGAGGTTGGTTGAGGACAGCTGTCATTTAGTGCTGACCTGCACAGACGTTCGAATTATCTAATTGTAAATGGGTTGATTGGTTCAGAATTATATTAGATTTTGTTTTCGTTAGGATCTCAATGTGTTTTTTTTTTTTTCTTTTTTTTCTTTTTTTTTTTTTTCCATTATACCACAATCTTGGTCTGAACTCCAGGTTAGATCGAGAGAGAGGAATGCCAATTTTCCATCCCTGCTCTCCTCTAGGGGACAAGTTCTTAGTGCGATTTGATTTATTACGTCTTATGATTTGTATATGTCGAATTTGTAGGTATCAATAAACATTCATATTAATAATTAGTACATAAATGGCAGAGTAAGTTTCTGTTATGAACATGAGTAGCACCCACCAAATTGTGAATGCCAACTAAATCTAAATGTCAATATTTTATTTGTTCTTGTCCAAAAAATATAAAAAATAAATGATCATATAAAAAATAAATAATCAAACTATATTTCTTATATGGTCCTACTTTTGGGCCCCATTTATTTTTACCACATAGGACTTTGATACATCACTTGGTAAGAGAAGTTGATGACTCTAGCTTTTAACATTTAGGTTAGTAACAAATTAAGATTAACGATTTGCAATTTGTATTCAAACTCAATTACAATTCTTTTAGCTGAGTCCACCGTAGATGGAGTTGAATCTGACTTTGAATGAATTTGTTTTATGGATTCTACCTGGTCTATTCAAAATTTGTTTTGTCAGTCTTAAGACTTAAACCTCTACAACCCTATATAAGTTGGATTGGCAGTCTAGAAGAGAATCCGATGAATGTTGCATGGTTATTTTGTTGTTGTCGTCAGTGGTGGAGGGAACAACTTGTTAATTCTGGAATATTGGATGCAATACATTTGAAGACCAAAAATAGCAAATATTTATTGCATGTGTGTGCATGCATGAAAGTTGAAACTTTGGAGGTCCAATTTAATGAAAATTCTTAAAAATTAATTTTGCTATCAGATAAAATGAGCATAATATCTATGTCATTTTAACTGCATGCTCTCAACAAGTCATGATCGGTTCTCTTGGTACTGGGCTTTTATTTTAAACTTAAACTTCTTGTTGGTGCAAGCAGGGCGGCATTATGCCCATAAATAAACTTGACACCCTATTGCTTTTGCATTCACTGCAAACTCATGTTCATCTTTTGGCATTCTAGGTTTTGGATAATTGTAAATATACCCTAGCACTATACTCCAATATCAACATTTTCGCTAAAGATTTTGTTTTTGTCCTTACCAATGTGAAATCTAAGTTTAACCTATTATGTTCAAATGGATGAAAAAGTAGCTTATTAGTAGCGTGAAAGCCACTCATGCCCAAACATCCTTCCCCATTAAAACCCAAATACACTCATAAAGACATCTGATACCTACACCTACAAAGTGAGTCATCCTTCGTTTACCTACCGGACCACTGTACTTGAAACCATCCAACCAAGGGTGGATTAAGAGTGGGGAGTCACCCCCACTAAAATCCCATAAGTTTCTGGAAATTTTTAAAGTATAATCTTGTGTGTGATTGTTGTTTTATATTTTATAAGAATATTAGCAAATGATCATATTCAACTAAAAGAATAAAAAAATAAAAAATAAAAAATAAAAAATAGAGAAAGAAAGAAAGAAAGTGTTAATGGCCTAAAATATATGCTAATCATGATATTTCTTAATTAGTCTCAATACATTTCTTTAGCTTAAAATACTAGTCAATTTGCAGATTTTATAGATGTCATGGATTTTCCTTTTGCTCATTAATAAAGAATTCTAGCTCCAATAGCATCCATGACCCACCTTCTTGTTACTGCTGTATGCTCTTCTTTATCTAGTCCTTTTCATTTGTTTTTCTCTTTTTCTCTTTTCCTTGCTGTTTTTCCCAAAATAAATAAATAAAAGTGACAATGCTTTGACAAAGTACGTGAGGCATTGAATGGAAGAAAAGGTTTGCATGGGTATTGAGATTTGTGCAAAAATCCAGTGATAGTTTATACAAGTTTTACCTTAAGTTCTGCACCATACTTTGCCATCAACTTTAGGATGAGTTTGCTTCTTACTTTATCTTGAAGTTTAGGAGTTGGACCTGATACTGTCTGTAAGCTTTGTAAAGGCTTTGTTTGAGCTCAGTCCATAAAGATGATACAGCTAACTTTCGAAAGTAGTATTATGCCTGGTTCAGTGGCTTGGGTGAATATTTTGAGTTTGCATCAATGATTGAAAAGTATAATGATGAAAATGCTGGATTAAGGTTGCAGGCGTTCGGGAGTTTTTAAAATTACCAGTTGTCTCCTACATAGCTTTTAAAGATTCTCCTTGAGTAGTAATCGTACCTTAAACGTTGTTAAGAGACCAACATTATTTACAGTTTTTGTTTTGTCTGTTCAGGTTGAAGGAAGAACTGTGAAAGCTCAGATATGGGATACAGCAGGGCAGGAGCGATATAGAGCAATAACCAGTGCCTACTATAGAGGTGCCCTTGGAGCCCTTCTAGTGTATGATGTCACAAAGCCAACAACCTTTGAAAATGTAAGCCGGTGGCTGAAGGAGTTAAGGGATCATGCAGACTCGAACATTGTAATAATGCTGATTGGAAACAAGACTGATTTGAAGCATCTACGAGCAGTAGCTACCGAGGATGCCCAGAGCTACGCGGAGAAAGAAGGCCTATCATTCATTGAAACATCAGCTTTGGAAGCAACTAATGTTGAGAAGGCGTTCCAGACAATTCTTGGGGAAATATACAGGATAATTAGTAAGAAGTCAATCTCTTCGGATGAGTCAGCGCCTGCAAGCATTAAAGAGGGCACGACTCTTGTGGTTGGGGGATCCGAGGCCAACACAAAGAAGCCTTGCTGCTCTTCATCCTGAGATTGAGCTTTATTGAAAAACTTGCATCAACTTGCACGACCATTTGTTTTACCGTGTCTTGTTGGTTTTTGTTTTCATTTGCATTTGCTTTGTTTCTTTGGTTTTTCATATCCTCTCTCCCTTAAATATTTTATGAGACCATAAGTATATATATCTTATTTTCTTGTTTGTTGTTCGGATTGACAATCCTTCAGGTTGAGTGCTTGGTATCTGTCAGTTACGATTTCTATCGCCTTTTAACTCCACGGAAACAAGTATTTTTAGAAGAGCAATAATAAATGAATGAAAATGACAAAATTTTATCAAAATGAGATTACTTTATACGTTTTTCTTTCTTTTCTTTTCTTTTCTTTTCTTTCTTTTTTTTTTTTTTTTTTGTCAGGATTATTTCATACCGTTTGAAATGATTTTCAATTTAGTATTTCAGTTTTTTATTATTTTTTTCTCTTTAATCTGGTAGAGGTAAAAATCCTAACTATCATTAAAGCACTTCAAATAAAAAAATTGAAAATAAAAATTGTAAACGCCAGTTACCAATTACCAAATGAACAATATAGTCTACTTTCTCTCTAGCAACCACAAAGTACCGAAAAAACAAAATGATAATTTTCCTTTCAAGCACAAACTTTTTAAATATTCGAAAAATGCTTCCTTTCACGTTAAAAAGAAGAAATCGCGTGTCCCCGCATAATTAAGCAAGGATGTAATGCAGAGAAACAATAGATGTGCTTCCACGATTGGAACTTCCATAATGTAAGCATGATTTGTTTCAATTTCTAAAAAAGTACAGGCTAGGGTGATAACTTGTTTGAATTTCATTTTTCCCCACACACAGGATTCAAGCAGGCGATGTCTTTTAACAGTTTCTTAAACATCCATATGTCGATATAGTCAACACAGTTTACCGTCTTACATATTTTCTGACAGAAAATATAACAGCAGAAATGCTAACCGCAACAGTTGCTCTTTTGCTGAATTGGTTGCCCCTTCATTTGAACTGTTCCTGTTGACTTGGCAGCAGGTGGTTGGTTACCCATTCTGTACAATTTTGTCAAAAGAAAAAATTCAGAATAAATATGATTGCTTAAACAAAAATAAGGTGGATTAGAACTGACACATGGAAGAACAGCAGCATTAAATTAGTAGCTGTTCTGCCCAAAAATAAAAATGACAATAATATTTATCCATCCCAAATCAAGGAAACATTTCCAATTGATTTCACATGCACATGCAATAACGTTTACCAGCATGGATTTATAATAGGTCAAGTATTAAGAAGCAATTTTGCAAGACGTAACTCAACTACATCCACCCCTAAACTTAAAGGTGAAACACCTACTGACAGAAAACTCATCCATAGTCTCGATAAAAACCCATTAGGATCACATCATTCTGAATATCAGTCACTTGCCCTTTCAGGTTTATCGGTGTTATCTGTCATCAAAGAATGTCATATAATTTTATACCATATCATCTTTAAGATTAAGACATTCAAACTGGTATAAGACTATATCAGCTAGCATAAAGGAAGCATCACACAGATAACAAGTTTTACTTTTTCTTAATCTCGCCAGCCATGGTTAAGAAAGCCTGCTCCACATTGATTGAGTCTTTCGCACTGGTCTCAAGAAAAGGAATACCAAGCTCATCAGCAAATGCCTGCAGTTCATTTAGGCACAGGAAATTGCACATGGACATCAACAAGTAATTATTAAAAATAAAAATAAAAATTGAAGTGGACAAGCATCTTGTATGATTTTCAAAACTACTTATTTTCCAATCATAGGTCGGCACTTGGCAAGCTATTGGCTACTATATTGGACTAAGTCAGTCAACGTAAGATACCATCTGCCAGTATAGACAGCTCAATCCCCATGTTCATCAGCCTATCAATAGTTAACTATACAAAACAATTTTGTCATATGCATTAATGCTTACCATGTATATCATCCCAAAAATATGATAAAGATATGATCAATAAAAACGCTCAGAAGCTTTGACCTATAATAGCTCACTCCCCTTGTCAGTGTACAACTTCGAGGTATCCTCTTGTATCCACTACCCAGAATAGGTTTTCATATACTTTACATTCACGATGAACACGAAAGTAAGTGTGGATTCTAGATAAATAACCCAAATTAACTGCGTGATAGTTTTTATTTCTGCAATATAGCATTTTGTATGCTGGATATGGTCAACCACATCAATATTTCCCAATGTATAGCTACCAAGTTTTTGAAAGATGTCCAACTTGCAGTTCTGTGAGACTTAAGAGACTTGGATCATTATTATAGATGTCAATTATCTGACCATTTATATAATAGTTGCAGCCTACCACTTTTTGGGATGAGGGAGATGCATAACACATGCATGTGGCATCAACAAAGTGTTTAGCATAACACATATTCTTTTATGGTATTTTTCAACATCAATTATAATACAAGAAACAAATTACGAGCATCAATTAACAGGGAGTCAGAATTGAAATAGCCCAAAGGATGTCAAGGGTGAACAGAGACTCAAGCAAAAATAATGCAATTGAGAGTTCTATTTATTAAAAAATAAATTAAAAAAAATGCAACTTTTTAATTCAATACCTTTCCAGTTTGGGTGTCCACAACCTTGCTGTCAACCAAATCACATTTGTTCCCAACTAGGAGCTTGCACACGCTGTCATTTGCATATCTATCAATCTCATTCAACCACTGCTTGACATTGTTGAAGCTCTCCATCTCAGTAACATCATAGACAATCTGTTGCACCTCCAACAGAGTAAGACACTTTAATTTGTTGATATTTTATTTTTTTAACTTTTTGGGGCAAAAGAAGAAATCTTATGAATATTGCCATACAAAAATACCATTTTTTTTTCCTGCTTATTAAAAGCCTCAAGAACTTCAAGGATGATAAGCTGTAAAACTATTGGATGCAAAATGGCTTTAACTAGAATATCTCCATCTTATACTATATTTCATATAATAAACAGAAAAAGAGGGTCACATAAATTTCTGCTCTTTGGCATAAGAGGAACAGAAAAAGTCAGAAGAATCTGTAAGTTTGTGGCACCAACATAATATTTACCAGTGATCTGATTATGCATTTATGATTCTTTAAACAAACTAACTCACTCAATTCGTTTGGTATCAAAAAAACCACCTTCCCATTAGAAAGGTCGCATCCTCTTTTACTCATATTGTATCATTAGCTAAGTAATTCATTCCACAAATTCTACTAACAGATAAATAATAATGTAACATTTTGTTAAATCCAATAATCAGATTGACCTTTTGTCCTGTTAAGTGTGTATTTATGTAAGCTTGATATATCATATACATAGTTTGAATTTAACTTAACAAAGTATCAAAGCCTTGTCCTTTGTTTGCTATTGTATCCAAATCCACATAACCCTCATGTTTGATAACTTGTTGTTCTCCGAGTTCGAAAACCTAAATTTTTGTCTAATTATTGTGTGGACCCACATGTGAGTGGGAGTGCCAAAAGTGAGTGTGTATTTACTTGTATAAGTACTTGGACAGATGAAACCACTCCTGAAAAGCTTCAATTTTGGGGATTGATGGTAATTTAACCATTTTATACCATTAAATATATCTTATACATCATTTTAATGATTTTATTCTTCTAGATCAAAGTTCTATTAACTATTAAGTTGAACACATAGTTTTCTTTAATATGCACAATCAACATAAAGGTACAGTTGATATTTACAATCAATATATAAGGTTTGTATGGGTAATCTTTATTGTTTATAATATAAAAATTATAAAATAAAACAAAAAAAATAAAAAATAAAACTATTTTTCACTCAGAATGGAATAAATAAATTAACTTCTCATAAAAGGGAACAATATTCCCAATTGTATTGAACCAGAAACCAGCAGGTAGAAAAGCAAGGAGCAAAATTATATAAACTTAACCACTGACTAAAGTGAGTAGATATAAGTACAAATACTACATGAGATAGATAAAGTGAAATTTAAAAATATAATACTTCCCCAAGAAATAGGCAATAACTCCTTACAATTATCCCATGGGCACCACGGTAATAACTACTCGTTATAGTCCTGAACCGCTCCTGTCCAGCAGTATCCCACTTTAACAAAAGAAAACAACAGAACATGTCAATTGTTAAGAAGAATAAGAATTTCTGCCCCTATTCCGAAATGCCGTATACCTCACTTCTAATATTGCAAACTCCCATGGATAAAAAGATCGTAATTAAAAAAAAAAAATTACAAAGGATACAAATGAAAACTGACTGATTTTTTGATCAATGAATCAAAAATATCAAGCATCTAAGAATTTAAATTTGCATAAAATGCACAAAACTCCAATGTTTTCAGGGCACGTCAGAAGCATACAAAGCGAATGCTTGGAGGTGTCGGTAAAAATTGGTGAGCCTATATGAGGCATGATTCACCAGTGAGGCTTAATCCTCACTGGATAAATTTGTAAACAAAGAAAATGACAACGTGTAATTTATAGACCTAAAGCATACAGAAGAGGATCCCATTTGCAGCCATCCACAACCACAGAAACCCATCTACCATATATGAGAAAACACAGAAAGGTACCCGAATTGCAAGAATAGCAGTTAAATTAGGATATAAAACAGCTTCTAACTCACAATCTGCAGCTTGATAGTCTTCCCATCCAGCTCCACGGTTCTTATTTTCTGCGAAAATACTACCGACAGTTACAGTTGAGACATCGAAAATACACACATTATTTATACAAATTACATTATGAGAGCAGGACTCACAAAATCGACTCCAATCGTGCTTATGTAGCTATCTACATAGGAATCATCCTGAAAGCAAAAAAATGGTCTATTACAGCTCCAATTACTGGAAAATCAACTAAGAAACCTAACCTAAACTAACCTAACCTAACCCTCTTTTTAACTCGTTTTCTTCATTCCTAATCGATATCTAATTTAAAATGAAAACTAACAAAAACTAGAGTTTAGCAAGGTCAACCCACGGCAAATCGGAGTAGCAGACAGGATTTTCCTACGGACGAGTCTCCAATCAGCAGAAGCTTGAAGAGATAATCGCTGAAAACATAAATATGGTTACACAAATTTGAGGGAAAAATAACGGATCCTAGGGTTTTGTTTGAAGAGATGTAGAAGAAAAGTAGCTTACTATTCGTTGCTCATGATTGAGGAAGAGAGCTTCTGTGCTTGAGAGTTGAGACTGAGAAAATGTGAAAATATTTCCGCTTTCCCCTTATTATTCTTATTGCTTACTCCTAAATGGAAAAGTGGTGCTGACAGGGTGACTCGTGGACTCATGCACTCACGGTGGGTGGATATTTTTTATTTTTTTACCTTTTACATTTGAGTTTAATATAGTTCAAAGGAATATTACTGTAGCAAAAGAATTATAGGAAAATTTACAAAATAGCTTTTGTACTTTCATCCAAATTTTAGTTTTCCCATGCAATTTGCTTCTTCAACTTTAGCATGATGGTCGATTTACCCAATTCAAATTTTATTTTTGTTTTAGACTTTGATGAAATTGATCCATCAATATCAAATTTTTTTCCCCATTCAACTGTTTATCAATTGCAACCAACACTGAAAGCAAAAAATGAAATAAAATAAATATTGAAACTAATCCTTTGAAGTATTAAAATAATAAATACCCCCTAAACTATTATTACAGCTATTACAGTTGCATCTCCAAACTAATTAAATAATAAACATTATTTTATCCTCAAAATAATGTAACGTGCAACCATTTACAACCTAAAAAAAAAGAAAATTTTTAAATTTTTTTTTAAAAAAATTAATGCTAGCTCCAATCTTCTTGAGACTGAAAAAAGATTTTAAAGACTATAATACATTTAAAAAAAAAAAAAAGACTACAGTGTATGAGTTTTTGCGAAATAAAATTTGTCAATATTTAAAACCATCAAACATATACTAAAATATAAATTATATAAAACCCCTTAGAACTATTTGAAATTTACAAATAACCATGTAATATTACAAAAATTATTTTTGAAACTATTAAATCATACAAGTCAAACAAAAAATTATACATCAACATAAAATTACTCTTATAAATAAATTTATACAAATTTTGAAACTTTAATATTATTTAATACCCATAATGAATTAATTCATTTAATTAACACAAATATTTTTTGATGAAAATGTTATTTTTAATTGTTTGAAAAAGTATTATTTTTAATAATTAGATACTAAAAAAGTTTGGATTACATTAAAGAGATTATTTGTAAATGTCAAATAATTAAAAATTATATACTTTCCTTTCATATAAATTAACAAAGAGGGAGAGAATTAGTCCCAAAACCCTAATTTTGAGCTATATCCATTCTCCTATCATTATTGCCACACAAATGTTTCTCAATTCCAAAGGACAAAAAGGTGGGATATAGTTTTCCCTCAATCCCAAAGAAAAAGATGTGATCTAAATAACTATTTATATTTTATAATTTTTTTCATTGAATGAGTTCATTTTATTATGAAAATTGTTATTTTATATTTTTCATAAGTATCTTTTATTATGTAACTTTTGTCTTGATGAATATTATTTTTAATAGCTTAAGGGTATTTTACAAGGCAAGGAGTTATTTGTAAACAGAAAACCTCATACCAAGCAAGTCTAGTTTGTATCTTGGTTGTTAACTAGATCCCAATATTCTTAAACTCTTTTAAGGTGTTTTATATTAATGGTAGTTTTTGGGAAAATTTTAAAGGGATGATCAACTTTCAAGGAAAAAATTTTAAACACCAAGATTCTAAAAAATAGAATTTCAAAATACTTATAATTTTAAGACTGGTTAGCAAAATTTGATAATGACACTATATTTTTAATAATATTTTTTATATTTTAAAAATATCTATTAATAAATGTAAGATTTACGTAAAGAACTTTGTTTTTTTTGAAAAAAGTAAAATAAAAAATAAAAATAAGATACACCCTTAAGCACTTAAATAAAATAATAATAATAATAATAATAATATATTGCATACATTACAATGTATTGTAAGCTTTAAAGAAAACCATAAACCCTATAATGACGTTTAGGAAAAAAAATAATTAATAAATCATCCATTTGAACCTTGAAAAACAATATACATATTTAGTTTTCTTTTATGATTTATTTGTTTTTTTTTCTCCTATTTTTATTATTATTTTAAAGTTCATTCTATATGTTTTTCGCACAATTCACTTTCAAAATTGGATGAATATTCACTAATTGGTGTGATATATATTGTTGTAATATACTATTCGGTTTACATAATTGAACATAAATTTAATGATTATACATAATCCATAATTTATCTATTTTGAAGTCATCCAAGTATATAAAAAACACAATAGTTTCGATTTATATAAACCAAGTAAAAATTCAATAATAGATGAAGTTGTTTAATATATCTAGTCCAAATGTTTAAAGTTGTTTGGGATATATTAAAAAACATAATAGGATTTGATTTATATAAACTAAATAGAAATCTAACGATAAATAAAGTCGTTCAGAATATATAACTCAAATGGTTAGGATACGTGCGAGTTATACATTTTAAATAATAAATCAATATCTGTTTTCTATAAATCAAAATAAAATTCATGATAAAGAAAAAAAATAAATTTGATATTAAAAATAATTCATGAATTCCTCGATATTAAATTGTCAAGTTCGTTGGGAATTCTTGAAGGAAACGGAATACTTTTCACTTTTTTCTATCTATAGTCGCTGCAACAAGTGCAATTGAAGAGAGTCATATAGGAAGCTTACCATTTTCAATGGCGTAAGAAAAAAATAGGAAGTAAGCATATTGGGATTTTATATGGTAATGTAATTTAATCTATGGTAAATGTAAATTAGATATATATATATATTAGTGTATGTAATAAAAATTAAATTAAATATGAATACTTGTAGATTATCAATTTTTGTAGTGCAAATAAAATCATTATAATTTTAACTCACACTTTAAGTAAAGTTACTAAGTTGTCTTTGATATTTATAATACATTAAAAAAACATATTTTCAAATGGGGGTTTAAAAAATTTTCGCACCCACCCAAATTAGAATTTTTCCCAATTTTCTTGCAATTTTGCACTAACTTCTTCAACCAAATATCCATAAGGTTGTTAATAAAAATAAAGTTTATCAATTAACATACCAAAATTTTGTTAAATTGTGTCTATACGTACTTCTACACTCCGCCAATCGTAAAACTATTGGAAGTACCGACCCAAATGGTAATAAAATAATAATAATAATTGTCTATAGATAAAAGCCTGTAACCCGTGAAAATTGCATTGCATGGGGTTGGTGGTGGGGAGAGAGATAGATAAAGCATTGGAGATGAGGCAGTAACGTGGCCAGCTTTAGGACGACAGGATTGATTAGGAAATGTACGAATAGTATTATTAATATTATTATTAGTTGGATTGGGATTCTTTCTTCTTCTTCTTCTTCTTCTTCTTCTTTTTGTTTGGGTTTGTGGGTTTGGGGGTGGCGGTTTTTATAGTTAATAACAATGGCAACGAGGCATTTTGTCCCAAACCCAAATATTTTTCAACTTTCTACTACTTATACTCTCAGATCCAGGACCAGAAGTGGGAGAAGAATTAAGGCACAGAATTCCTCAAAAAATGGCGAGGAGGTGGAAGTGGAAGAGAAGAGCAAGAGAAGCTTTGGAAAGGCAGAGGCAGATGTGGTAGTGGTAGGAAGTGGAATTGGTGGACTGTGCTGCGCTGGGCTATTAGCAAGATACCAGCAAGATGTCCTCGTTTTGGAAAGCCATGATCTACCTGGTGGTGCTGCCCATTCTTTTCACATTAATGGTTACAAATTCGACTCGGGCCCCTCTTTGTTCTCTGGTTTGCAATCCAGAGGTCCCCAGGCCAACCCACTTGCCCAAGTTAAATCCATCCTATCCTCCAATTTCTCATTCTCTCTCTCTCTCTCTCTCTCTCTCTCTCTCTCTCTCTCTCTCTCTAATATTGAATTTCCATTATTAATGCATAATATTCATATTCATATGATGATGTTCAGGTTCTGGACGCACTGGGCGAGAAACTTCCTTGTGCCAACTATGATTCTTGGATGGTCTACGTACCCGAAGGTGAATTCTTGTCACGCATTGGCCCCACTGAATTTTTCAAGGTAATCAATATTACTTTACCAATAATTTAAGTTTCAATTAATTATTATTGCTCTGTTTTGCTCTCTCAAGGTATACAGCTACGCAACAATTTGAATTCTTTTGTATCAGGACCTTGAGAAATATGCAACTCCAAATGCCGTTCGAGAATGGCAAAAGCTTCTTGTGAGTGTCATTAATTCATTTTTAATCTTTCTATCGACAATGTTGCCTAGTGGATATATAACTATATATATATATATATATGTGAAATCAACTTTTTATTTTTATACCCTACATTAATGAAGTCGGTCACTTTCTTTCAACTCTTCATTTGTGTTAGAATTAGAGCCCTTTGGTTAATTAACTTAGAGATAAAATTTGAAAAATGAAAGAGAAATCACACACAAACATACACTCTCCCCCCCTCCCCCCCCCCCCGCCCCCCTTTTTTTGTTTTTTTTGGGTAACATGCTTTAAAAATTGTTATGATTAGTTTATAAAGTATTTATGATCAGTAGGTTGGCTGTTGGCTAATTTTCTTTTTGATAATATTTCCATAACAGAACTAATTGGTGTGGATTCTCTCGATATAAAATATCTTTCTAAGTTAGTTGTTCCCATATGATCCCATATATATATATATATATATAATATACATATATGGTTCTTAATTATTTACCTGCTGTTAGCTGCTTCGTTAACATGTCTGATGTGGAAGATGCAACTGCTGATGTTCAACAGGATGCAGTTCTTCCACTGTCTGCTGCTGCAATGGCTCTGCCTCCTCTTTCTATCAGAGGGGACTGGGGTGTTCTCTCGACTGCTGCGGCCAGATACAGTCCCTCCCTTTTGAAATCTTTTATCGAAATGGGACCTCAGGGAGCTCTCGGTGCTGCAAAACTTCTGCGACCTTTCTCAGAAATCATCGACTCATTAGGGCTGAGAGATCCCTTTATACGCAACTGGGTTGACTTACTGTCTTTCTTGCTTGCTGGGGTGAAATCTAATGGTATACTCTCAGCAGAGATGGTAACTATTGTGATTTAACTACTCCTCAACTATCACATATGCTAGCTAGTTGTTACAAAAACATGATACATGCGCTTTCGTTTTATGGGTTCAGCCTAGCTGGCCTTGTATTGACAATATGGGGTTACTATGTACCGATGGAATTTGATTACTGATCATGGAATGAGAGTCAAGGGTAAGTCAGGGCCTTTTAGTGCTTAATTAGTTTGCTAGTCTAATTAACTTTATCGAGTTTGATTCAGATTTTTGTCCTTCACATACTTGTATATATAACAAATTCTATATATGTATATGTAAGTATGTATATTTTGTTGCATATCTGTTTGAACGTAAGCGGTTTCATCTGTCAACTGTATTAACTTGGTGTTGATTGATATTTCTTTATATGAGATAACAATATATTTATATACATATACTTTTTATAGGTATACATGTTTGCAGAATGGTACAGGCCGGGGTGTTGTCTTGAGTACCCAATTCATGGAAGTGGGGGAGTTGTTGATGCTCTTATTCGTGGATTGCACAAGTTTGGCGGACGGCTTTCTCTAAGAAGTCATGTGGATAAGATTGTTGTTGAAAACGGTCGAGCCACTGGAGTGAAGCTAAGAAACGGCAAAGTATAGTATTATATTATTTATGTATATGTATATATGATAATATGAAACACAGCTATAGATCAGCAGTATGTATATATAGAAGATGAAATTTAAAATTGATATTACTTATATTTGTATATTAATTTATGATGGCGTATGCATGCAGTTTATACGTGCTAAAAAGGCCGTTGTGAGCAATGCATCCATGTGGGACACATTAAATCTATTACCGAGGGAAGCTGTTCCAAGGGCATATCAGGAGAGGATCAAGACGACGCCACAATGCGAATCCTTCATGCATCTCCATCTGGGGTTTGATGCAGAGGTGAGGGACGGAGCTAGTCATGTTATTATTATTATTATATAAGAATCATGAATCTATTATCATATGATATAGAGATATAATGGCACTGGTAAAGTATTGATGATGATGATGATGCAATGCCATGCAGGGTATACGCGAGGACTTGGGCATTCATCACATTGTAGTAAATGATTGGAAGAGAGGAGTTGATGCGGATCAGAATGTTGTATTGATATCAGTGCCGAGCGCAGTGAGCCCTCATGTAGCACCGCCGGGGAAACACGTGCTGCATGCTTATTTGCCAGGAACAGAACCTTTTCAACTGTGGCAAGGACTAGAGCGCGGCAGCAGTGCATACAGGAATCTGAAAAGGGAAAGAGCAGAGGTTTTGTGGAGAGCTGTGGAGAGGGCACTTGGACCGGGGTTTAGGCGAGAGAAATGCGAGGTGAAGCTGGTTGGGTCTCCACTGACCCATCAGAGGTTTCTAAGAAGAAACAGAGGAACATATGGACCAGCCATTGAAGCTGGTAAAGCCTCTTTTCCTGGACACACCACTCCTGTCTCACGCCTTTTCTGCTGCGGTGACTCCACTTTTCCTGGCATTGGTGTCCCTGCCGTTGCTGCTAGCGGTGCTATTGTCGCCAATTCACTTGTTTCTGTTTCTCAACACTCACGCCTACTCGATGCCATTGGAATTTGATCATCATAATCATCATCATCACGTCATATCTTTCTTTCTTAATTAAATTAACTAACTAATTAATGCGGCGTATATACTCTTTTACTCTATCTTAATTTATATATATAAACAGGAGTATATGACACATACATAAATAGGGCTCTATATATTCACCCAAAAAAGAAAGAAAAACAGAGCTCCATATATATATATATATATACACACATATCATATACATAAAAAAAAAAGCTACTAATTAATATAATAATATATATATTAAAAAGGCTGTTGGTACAGATGATTCAGATGGGTCAAATTTCGTGGTCCTCCAACCTGCGTAAATCCTTGCCACTTGTCATCTGCACCAACAGCTTCAGCTTGGATAACGCCTCGTGCCAATAACCTCATCATCATCCTCCACTTGCGACCACCTTATCTACTTATCCCCAAGTTACCCAAAATGCCCCTTCCCCTCTCACATAATTATTTGATATTTGTTTCGACTTCAAGAAATTAAGAAATATTACAAGAAATATACAACAACATTTTTAATTTTTTATATGTCTCCGATTATAATACATTGATTTATTTAAAGCAAAAAGATTTAAGTTAGATGTCAATAAAATATATATATATATATATATATATATATATATATATATTGCAAATACACTTCCAAATTTAAAGTTAATGAAATTCCTGCTTATGCAATTGTAATGATATTAATATTACCTTGAAAAAATGTCAAAAAAAAGAAATAATCAAAGTTAGGAAGCGGGTAAATTTCTTTTTTCTTTTTTTTTTTGTTAAAAAAAACTGGAAATGAAAAATGGTGAATACTTGACGTAGACGTAGAGTATGAATTCCAGTATATACAGCGGAGGAAAGCAGAGACAAAGGCAGGTAGAGTGAGTAAATAAAGGCAAAAGCCTAATATATGATATATAAATTGCTTTTAAAAAGATTTAGGATTTTATTTTTTTTATATTTTTTTATTTCGATAAAATGCTTTCGAAAAGATAGAGAAAACATCGAGCAAAGTGCAAACACCTCTCTCTCTATCTCTCAGCTCTCAAAGCTGCAGCTCAAATGCTTTTAGCGTAATTCAAAATATTAAGACACCTCTAATACAATAATTATTGTTGTTGTTATTATTATTATTATTATTATTATTATATTATAATCTAATCGGATACAGTTCACGCTTTCCGATCAAATACGTTTTTATGTTTTTAAAAATTATTTTTGTTGGAATTTCCAGAATTGCGAAGCTAAAATGCTAAAGCTTTGCTTCCGAGTATGTCCGAAACAATTTCAGGTGAGTGTTCCACGGAACAATTTCTCAACGATCCGACTTTAATTGAGTATTTTCAAGTTTGATGCTTGCGTGATTGAGTTTGCGGCTTCTGCAAGTGCCCTTTTCTTCTGTTAGTATTTTCGTACTATGGATAGAATATATTATTAATTCAATTTATCGTTTACGGATCGCCGTTTGGTTTTGGTTTGTTTTGGATGTGAATTTTGTGAATTTTTGATGCCAAAATTTGGAAATTAGGCGTAGATCTGACGCAAATTTGTTTACTGTATATCAAGAAAGTTTTTTATTTATGATTATTTTGCAATCTATGTTGACGTTTTTCGTAGATTATGGCAAACGGCTTTGCGAAAGTCTGGTTATGTCTGTCTAGATTCGTTTTTGCAGAGACGTAACATGTGTGGGCGCGCGTGCGCCTGCGTGTGAGAGTGCTCTACATATCCGAAAGATGAAGTTAAATGATTTCCATTTTTTTTTTCTTTTTTATATTTTTTAAAAGCAAATTAAATTTTTAACTCTTAAATTTTGCAAATGCTGGTTATATAGTAAGATTGTATACCACTTCAACTCTAAGCTTGCAGATTCTTTTGTAATTTTTCTCAAAATTTGTTACCGTGTTATTCTGTGTGTATGTTTTATATACATAAAGAAAAGTTTCAGTTGGTTCCATATTTGGGATGCATTTGTATTCTATTGTCATATCAATGCCCTGTTATTATCTTCATTCTTGTAGCTCTAGCACCTTTCTTGAACTCTCAAGTTCCTCTGCATTTTGCAATAGATAAACATCCTTAATACTTCCCCCTGCCCACCCACTGTGTCATGGATCTACGTATTTTACATTTCAATTTTTGTTTCTGAATTTTGTAGTTTTTGTTCATTTTTATAGGAATATAGGTACTTGGATGGGATGGAAGACACAACTACAAAGTATTACAAGGGTAACAAATTGTAATACTAGCATCTGTAATACTCACCAAGAATAGCATGGCTTCTGCCAGTCTAGGAAATGGGGGAGTTGGCAGTTCCAGGACTGTTAATGGCTTTAAGAGTTCATCTAGTTCAGTTGACTGGCTTGGAAGGGAGATGCTTGAGATGAGATTGAGAGACCGGGTGGATCAAGATGAGGACAGGGTATGAATTCTGCATTATTTACCATTTGTGTTTTGCATTATGGGATTTTTGCACTATCAGTTGTTGTGAATAGAAATTGGTTGGTCTTTGAATATGTTGTGTAACAAGCAGCTTGCTAGCTAACTGTTTTTGAATTCGATGGGTATTTACTAAGGCACGTTGTCTAATCTATACGAGGTAGATGGCCCTTACTTTTTTACTTTTTTGGCCTAATCTATACTTAGTAGATGGCTGTTACTTTTTTTTCCTTATTGTAGGATAGTGAACCGGATATTATTGATGGTGTGGGTGCTGAAGCAGGACATGTGATAAGAACTACCATTGGTGGGCGAAATGGTCAAACTAGGCAGGTTAGCAGAAAACCAGCCTGTAGAGCATCCAAAATTTAGATTTGCTAATGTGATCATGGATGGTAATTTCTTACTTCTTACATTGAGATTTTCTGGGTTGACAGACGGTCAGTTATATTGCAGAGCATGTGGTCGGAACTGGTTCTTTTGGTGTTGTTTTCCAAGTATGTAGAACTATAAGATATTATTTTCAAACTTTTTTTTTTTTTTTTTCACTCAATTTGCTAATAAATTATACTTCTGAATAACTTTGAATTCCTTTCCTAGGCAAAATGTAGAGAAACTGGAGAGATTTTTGCTATCAAAAAAGTCTTACAAGACAAGCGCTACAAGAACAGGGAGTTACAGATTATGCAAATGTTGGATCACCCTAACATTGTTGCATTGAAGCATTGTTTCTTTTCGACAACAGATAAAGAAGAGCTATACCTCAATCTTGTGCTTGAATTTGTTCCTGATACTGTTAACCGTATTGCAAGGAACTATAACAGGATAAACCAACGAATGCCCCTGATATATGTTAAACTCTATACTTATCAGGTTTGAAATAACATATCTTGATCCCACTACTTGTATCTAATAAAATTCTAAATGCTCTAAATATAATGTATTTTTTGAGTGCAGATCTGCAGGGCACTTGCTTATATCCATAATTGCATTGGTATTTGTCATCGTGACATTAAGCCTCAAAATTTACTAGTAAGATTTTTTTTCTGAAACTTTTAATATTTGTAATATCTGACTCATCATGAATGTAGTTGATGTGGCTCAAATTGAATAAAGGCATTTGTGATATTATGACGCTAATGCCATGGTTTCTAATTTTGGTTGTTCAAGCCCATTACTCTTGTTTAGTAGGGGCAGCAGCTTTAACCTATTGTGATTTAATTAGCGTGCATAGAGTAAACAATTAACTAGAGCAGCACACACTGTAGTGAAACCGATTGCTAGGAGGGGAAACTTATCTGCCATGTTAAGCATTATCCACATTCCTATGTCTATGTCGAAAAACCTCTGCTGAATAGGATCTGTCACAATGAAACTTTCTCCATATCTGTTTGATAATCATTTTCTTTTAGTCATATTCAAGTGTTCTACTTTCTCATCCAGGTGAATCCACACACACATCAGTTGAAACTATGTGATTTTGGGAGTGCCAAAGTTTTGGTAAGTTTTTCCCCCCCACTTTTAGGTTATTGATGATTGATCTAATTTCCTGCCTTCATTTTAATCTTTTTCCAGTGGGGAATATAAAATCAAAGGAGAGGCTTTAATTTCCTTCCATATTGTCAGGTGAAAGGAGAACCAAATGTTTCTTACATATGCTCAAGATATTACCGTGCTCCAGAGCTCATATTTGGTGCCACTGAGTATACCACTGCTATAGATATATGGTCTACAGGTTGTGTGATGGCTGAATTATTGCTTGGACAGGTGGTTTGATAAACTCAAATTCATTTATTCATTTACCTACCCTTCTTCTTAGTCATGACGATGTTGTCTATCTCCCAATTTTAATGTTTTCAATACAACTTATCATGCAGCCTTTGTTTCCTGGTGAAAGTGGAGTTGACCAACTAGTTGAGATTATTAAGGTTAGTCTATCTATCTTTTCCTGTACCTTTTTTTTTTTTGGGTTCTTTTTTTGGTATCGTTTTACAAAGCATGGTTTTTAAACTTGGGTTAATTTCACGCTTGGTCACAAAAAATAGAAATTTCTTGTTTGAGTGTACAGGGCTTTTGTTTCACAAAAGCTGCATACATATTATTGCTATGCTACATCATGAAACCTAGTATTCTGGCTAAGTTGTTTGTTCTTTTGCTTTATGTATTTGGCAAACTGAAATGCAGAGTTGGACAAAAACACTGCTCCAAAATAGTTAAAGTTACAATAAATGCCTTAGTCCTCAAGCGCGCACACACTTAGATTCTATGGACCATTATCCCTTGTATCCTTTTTCAAATTTGAGAAAAATAATGTATTTGGGACTTCCGCTGGAAGTCTGAAATAATTACTCCGTGAATTTGAGTTTTGTTCAGGTTTTGGGGACACCAACAAGGGAGGAGATAAAGTGCATGAATCCAAACTATACCGAATTTAAGTTCCCGCAGATAAAGCCTCATCCATGGCACAAGGTATGTGATTATTTTCCTTATAGTGTGTGCAAATATTCAAATGAGTCTCCATCTGTTCTTGCTAACATTGAGCTGTTTGTTTGATTGTTTAAGTCTCAATCTTATATTATGTGAATATATTTGTTATTCTTCCAATTTAATCACCAATGCTTTGAGTTTGAATCTCTAAAAGTGTACCGAGTGAGAAAATGGGCTTGGCCTTTGACATGGGTCATAAGCAGTCAATTTTAAGTATTTTCTGGATTTTGAGATAATTGGAATCAATAGGTTCCATTTTGTACTGAGGTAACAAACTCTTATACAGTCAAAAGGTATAGCTGAAGTTATTTTGAGTAAAAGGTCTAATTTTCTACCGACAGGCAAAGTTATAAGAGTTGAATGAATCTTCTTTTGGATTAAAATTTGCACTAGCAAAGTCTAGGAAGCTATTGAATTCTCTTTGCAATCAAAGCTTGCATTAGCTAGTCTAGAGGTCTAGGAAGTTTATAAGCTGTTCTGCAACAAATGCGATGACTCATGTAAAATGAGTCTTGTGTTGGGATGCCCATATGAATGCTTACGCAATGTCCATTTTATCATGTATGCTCACCTGTTTTCTTTTCGTCCTCTCTGATGTCTCTTATTTTTGGAAGCAAACTTTTATTAAGTATTTTCTAGTGTGGAACTAAGTAGGATTCTTTTGCTAGTTTCACCGTTTATGTTTCCTTTTGTGGATGCATGTAGTTTTTTATTTTTGTAGATTTGCTAAATAATTTGAATTGCTGGTTAGGAAAAACAGTTCCTTTTATGTGGTACAATGATGATCCTCTTGTCATCTAACAGGTCTTTCAGAAACGTTTACCCCCAGAAGCAGTAGATCTTGTATGTAGGTTTTTCCAGTACTCCCCCAATTTGCGATGCACCGCTGTAAGTGTGGTTTCAATTATTTTAGTTGCATGGGAAAAAGTTTCATGATAGCACTCAAATTTTTTGCATCTATGCTGCAGTTGGAAGCTTGCGTTCACCCTTTCTTTGATGAATTGAGAGAGCCAAATACTCGACTTCCTAATGGCCGACCTCTTCCTCCTTTATTTAATTTCAAACCCCAGGGTGAGCTAAATTGGTAGCCTCTACAGTAAACTTATCATACCATACAGATATTATTGGAAATTTTATTCAGTTGTTATTTTTGCAAGCACTACATCATGTGGAGTATATCCATGAGGACACTTATGCTTTATTTAGACACAGCTATGGTTATTTTCCATCATTTATTTGATGTGTGTAGTATATCCATGAGGACACTTGTGCTATATTTTGGCACAGCTATGGTTAGTTTTCATCTTTTATACAATATGCATTTGGAAAACCTTTAGATGGCAATACACTAGTGTCATAAGGCCTTGAAATTAAAAATGGGACGGGAAGGACCTGTTCAGGTTGAAGTTCAACAGTTTTGCCTGTGCTTTTTGTTTCTAGTCCATTCACTATTCGATGTTTTCTCAAGTTTCTGTTTTTGCCTTGTTTACAGAGCTTTCAGGCATTCCACCTGATACTGTTAATCGGCTTATTCCGGAGCATGCTCGTAAGCAGAACTTGTTCATGGCATTACACACCTAGCAACTCTTCCGAATCTCTCTTGCCATGGCTCTCCAATATGGTCTTGTACAATCACTTGTAAAATTCTACGTAAAGTTGTGTTGCGAAAGGAGTTCGTTGGGAAATTTAGAAAATTGTGAGTTTTGAATTTGTATTCGGATGAAGGTGGTTTTTGTATATTTGTTCAAAGACTCAACTGTGAATCCCACGGGCAGGCAACTGTTGGTGAAGATATAAAGATTAAAGATATGGAAGCGTGGTTATTATGAAGTCCAGTTTTTAATAAGTAAAGCAAAAACGAAACAATATATGCTCTATTATTACTTAAACTAAACGCATTGTATACATGTTAGCTTATTATTTAGTAGAGCTAAGCTGTTAGATCATATATACATATATATATATATATATATAAACATTGGCATTGTCATTTCACGACAAGTAACATTGCTTGCACTCTAGAAGAGAAAACAATAACTGATTTGGTAATTGGCTGTTTATTGAAATAGTTTATGATATTAATTTCTAGTTTTTGAAGCCTTTAAAAAGGATCTTATTTAACTTATAGCCTTTAAAAAGGATCTTGTTCAACTTACTTTCAATATAATCAATTAGTTTAATTATCTTTTGTTAGGAACCAATTCAGTTATCTGATAAATATTGAACAACTCCTTTTCTCTTTTCTATTAAATATTATGTATGTATATATGAAAAAAAAAAAAAAAAGAGAACAGAAATAATAGCACTTGACAACTTAACAATTCAATTGTAAATGTATATTGGTAATAATTTAATAATTAATAATATTGTAATTCAAAGCTTTTACAGAAGAACCTCGAATCTTCCACCAGCTGAAATCCGGCGGCCAGAAACGCATCATGGAAAAAAAATCAAAGATCATTCCAGAAAAAAACACGTGGCAACATGTAACCCTCACTCTTGCTATTTCTGTTCCCCCAAAAACCCTTAGCTATCTCGCTCTCGCGCTCGTTTTGATTCGCCTCTTATCTGCTCGAGTATCTCTACGACTCCTGCTCTGTGCGTGCGAGCGAGAGCATTTCAATTTTAATTTTAATTTCCATTTCCATTTCCATTTGGTAGTAGTATCTTCTGGGATATATTGGATTTGGATTTAGCACTAGCAGCAGTCCCAAAAAAAAAAAAAAAAAAAAAGAGAGTAAGGGTTAGGGCTTTTGAAGCATTCTGAATTTGACCATGGCCTCCTCCACCGCTCAAATCAATGTTCTTGGTGCGGCGGCCCCTGGGTCTTACAGGAAGCCCAATCCCAATTTGAGAAGACCCACAAGGACGGTGTTCCTCGGGGGGAGTACGGCGTCGTACTTTGGGGGTTTTCCACGCTCGGCCTTCCTGAGGTTGAATACCAACAACTACAAGGCCGCCAGGAGCGTGGGACCCCTTCGGGTGGTGAACGAGAAGGTAGTTGGTATCGATCTGGGAACAACCAACTCGGCAGTGGGGGCTATGGAGGGCGGAAAGCCCACCATAGTGAGCAACGCCGAGGGTCAGAGAACGACGCCGTCTGTGGTGGCTTACACCAAGAATGGGGATAGACTGGTGGGTCAGATTGCCAAGCGCCAGGCCGTGGTGAACCCGGAGAACACCTTCTTCTCCGTCAAGAGGTTCATTGGCAGGAAGATGTCCGAGGTCGACGAAGAGTCCAAGCAGGTCTCCTACAAGGTCGTTAGGGATGAGAATGGGAATGTCAAGCTTGACTGCCCTGCTATTGGCAAGCAATTTGCCGCCGAAGAAATCTCCGCTCAGGTAAGCATCAAACTATGAATGATGATACCATCTTTTTTTGCTTGCTTTTTATACTGTGTTATTGGTTTAGTTTGCTCCTAATGGCAACCTAAATGCGTCTACTTTGGAGACTTTGTCATTTCATTTTGTTGTTGCTATAAGATTTTATTTTGATAAACCTTATTCCTGTTGGCCTGGCCTATGCGTACAAATACGATGCATATTAAGCGTTTTTATCTACCTTTTTTTATTTTTTATTTTTTATTTTATTCTTTTCATCTGTTGATATAGTCGATTTCTTTGATTTAGTTTATTCATATGTACTCTGCCATGCCACCTTATATGACTTATTGTTGACATTTGTTTTCATAATTAGTTTTTATCCAAATAAACTAACATGTCTGGTTCTTTTTCCGAAATGGTGTTTGTTTTCCACACACCAATGATTTTCGACTGACTGAGTACACTGACATCTTTTTGTCATTATTTTAGGTTCTGAGAAAGCTCGTGGATGATGCTTCAAAGTTCTTGAACGACAAAGTAACTAAAGCTGTGGTCACGGTGCCTGCATACTTCAATGACTCTCAAAGGACTGCAACCAAAGATGCTGGTCGAATTGCTGGTCTAGAAGTTCTTCGAATTATAAATGAACCTACCGCTGCGTCATTGGCATATGGGTTTGAAAAAAAGAATAATGAAACCATCTTGGTATTTGACCTTGGAGGTGGTACTTTTGACGTATCAGGTTGGTGAAAATCATCCGGAGTTGTTATTAGATGAAGCATGATTTACGACTTTTTCCCATTAAGGAATTCTACTAACTTGTCGCTATGCTGCAGTACTGGAGGTCGGTGATGGAGTGTTTGAAGTGCTATCTACTTCTGGAGATACACATTTGGGTGGTGATGACTTTGATAAGGTTATAATTGTTAGTTTATTGAATTCTGGTAGATTAGTTTTTCCCACCTGTGTGGTGTTGAGACTTGAGCAGTGACGACCATTGTTCTAAACTATTACATAATCAATGCAGAGGATAGTTGATTGGCTTGCTGAGAATTTCAAGCGAGATGAAGGAATAGATCTGCTGAAGGACAAACAAGCTCTTCAGCGTCTAACAGAGACAGCTGAGAAAGCCAAAATGGAGCTGTCATCGTTGACTCAGACAAATATTAGGTATATCTATGTTTTTTTTTTTCTTTTTTTCTTTAGCAGTGGGTGACATGTGTACATTTTCTAATCTAAGTCTAGTTTTCTGGAGCTCTATTGATAATACTTGTTGTCTTCCAGTTTGCCTTTTATCACTGCCACTGCAGATGGCCCCAAGCACATTGAGACCACCCTCACGAGGGCCAAGTTTGAGGAGCTGTGCTCGGATCTTCTTGACAGGTACATGATGTTGTCTCAAGCTTCCAGTAAGGTTTTGTGCCCCTTCTGTACACTGTTATATTTTTTTTCCCCTCTAAGTTAACTGTCATATTTACAATCATCTTATTAGGCTTAAAACACCAGTTGAGAATTCCTTGAGGGATGCAAAACTCTCCATCAAAGATATAGATGAAGTTATTCTTGTTGGTGGTTCAACACGTATCCCTGCTGTTCAGGGGCTTGTGAGGAAGCTGACTGGGAAAGAACCGAACGTTACAGTCAATCCTGATGAAGTTGTTGCTCTAGGGGCTGCTGTACAGGTGGGTCTATGTTCAACCATGCCATTGGTAGTATTATATGTAAATCTTTTTACAAATATCTTCTTAATGATGTGTTAAATCCAGCCCTGTTCTTTGAAGCAATTTTGAAGTTAACTCAAGCGAAACTTTTTATGTGATTTTTGAGTCAATGATCCCCTTTTTTCGTCCATTTTGCGTGTTTTCCTGATTCTAGGCTGGCGTGCTGGCTGGAGATGTTAGTGACATTGTGCTTTTGGATGTAACACCGTTGTCACTTGGTTTGGAAACCCTGGGTGGTGTCATGACGAAAATCATCCCACGGAATACAACTCTACCCACCTCAAAATCAGAGGTGTTCTCAACAGCTGCAGATTCGCAGACAAGTGTGGAGATTAATGTGCTTCAAGGTGAGAGAGAATTTGTTAGGGACAACAAATCTCTTGGCAGCTTTCGGTTGGATGGCATCCCACCTGCGCCACGTGGAGTTCCCCAAATTGAGGTCAAGTTCGACATTGATGCCAATGGCATCCTTTCAGTCACTGCTGTTGATAAGGGCACGGGGAAGAAGCAAGACATCACCATAACTGGTGCTAGCACATTGCCCAGTGATGAGGTAAATGTTCATTCTGTAGCTCACTATGATTTGTGATGTGTTGGTGCTTTATTACAGAGAAGCTGTAGTACTTCTAATCTATGATGGGAGACCGTCTTTGTAGTATCAAGTATAAGAGTAATAACTGAGTAATTATTGTTAATATGCAGGTAGAAAGGATGGTTCAGGAGGCTGAAAAATTTTCAAAGGAGGATAAAGAGAAGAGAGAAGCCATTGATACTAAGAACCAGGCAGACTCGGTTGTCTACCAGACAGAAAAGCAGCTGAAGGAGCTGGGAGACAAAGTTCCTGGTCCGGTTAAAGAGAAGGTTGAGGCAAAACTTGGGGAGCTGAAAGATGCGATTTCAGGGGGCTCTACCCAAGCCATAAAGGATGCTATGGCTGCTCTTAATCAGGAAGTCATGCAGCTTGGGCAGTCTCTATACAACCAGCCAGGTGCACCTGGTGGTGGTGCAGGGCCTGCTGCTGGTGGTGAACCTGGACCTTCGGAGGCATCAGGCAAGGGGCCTGATGGTGATGGAGATGTAATTGACGCAGATTTCACCGACAGCAAGTGAGGCATATAAAGCTAAGATAGGGGGACCATTCTTGTTTTAATCAGTTATATTTTCCTTAAGTGGTAAATGTGTATAAGAATTAATTTTGCGGGATTGGATCTGGTATTCTGGTTTCTTTGACTTCATTTTTGTTTTGTGGAGAACGAAAAGGATTATTAGAAATTTAGAGGAAGCTGTGGTAGTACTAAGTAGCCTTTCATAGCGAAACGGAAATGGTGTGTTCAAAGTTCAATGGACATTGTTCAGATAATTTTGATATACTCATTAAGATTGATGAAGTTTTAGATTGGCCTTTTGGTCCTCATATATTACATGTTGGACAAACACGGTTTCACGTTTCTGTATATATGAATGAGAAAACAAACCTAAACACCACCAATAGTGGCAGCCGGATACAGCAAGTTCATATTAAAGCGATACAATACAATTATTGAGTATAGGAACGAAGAAAATGAGTGGATCAGAATGAATTCGTGCCCTTTTAAATTTTTGCTACTCCCATAAGGTCTTTCTGGGGCTTCGTGGTAGACTATCTGCTCTGTCAACTCTAGAACATCCGTAGAGAGGACATTGATCATCATGATAGCCGCACTTGGTGCACCCTCCACTACTCCCTCTGTGGTGTCTATTTGTGGAGTGAGCTAAGCCATAGCCATGGCCATGGCCATGTCCAGAGCTATGCCCCATGTGCAGGCTCCTCCCCATGGATAAAGAGGAAGCCAGGCGTTCTTTATGAAGATCTAAGGGTGGTCTCTGTGATTGGTTGCCAAAACCATGATGGTGGTGGTAATGGTAATTATAATGCTGCTGAAGATGATTGTGATTGGTATGGTGCTGAAAGTTGTCAAGACTGCATAGACTGGGAGAGCTTTGGACTTTATGCATGGTCGACGTTACTCTACCAAGTTGGTCACATAGAGCACCTCTGGGGGAAGGGGAATTTGGGGAAGAACAGGCAGACGAAATGCTAAAGCTGGAACAATTCACATCAATAGGAGTGAGTTTTGGTCTGCTGTTTGTACGAATTATGCCATTGACGGCATCCACGTATCGTAGCTCAAGTGCTCGGGGTTCCAAGAAGGCAGCTTGATTGTCCAAGATGGTTGGCTTCGAGGGGAACAAAAAGGTGCGGAGCCTTGGGGTGCCTCGGTTTTCTTGACGGTTATATTCATCGAGCATATGCTTCAAATCTTCATCGGTTCTCACAGAAACCAAGGTGTCCAGATCCTCAGAGATTAGCTGGTACTTGAGGACCATATCCCCTTCAAATAGTGAGGTCAGCCTCTCCATTAGATCTGTGCATTTGTGTATTTGAACCATTACAAGAAGACAGATCAAGAGATCAACAGAATTCCCCAGTGGAATTATATAATATATGTATATGTGTGTGTGTATATATATATAGATGAACCAGATTATGGATGATGCTAATGCTAAACGTCTTGAACCATTTTGTGTTTGTTATGCGGAAAGAATTCCATCTACCTATGCATGCTCACATGAGGGCAAGTAATACCATAAAATTATGTGGACGAAAATGATCAAGTTAGATTTATTCTTTTCAAGGAATTAGCAGCCAACTACATTCATTCGCCATTTCTACTATTTGTCTCTGAATCTGCAGACTGCCATTATCCTGTGCACATACATAATCCGTTCCAACGCCTTCAATGCTTACTTGCTGGTGCCTTTTTTCTGACTCGTGTTTATTTTAGACTTTAGATAATATGTAGAAAGTAACACTCTATATATCCAATAAAGCCATTTCTAATTATCGGTATTACAGAGGAATAAGTTTAGAAGATATAATATACAAAATGAAGTTGAGAAGACGAGGAAGAAATCCATTTTCAATTAATATTGTTGTATTGGACATTTTTGCATGTTTGGTACATAATGCATATATATATATATATATATATTTGCAAGTGTGGGGGAGAGACCTGAGAAAGTGATGTCATGGGGAACAGCAACAACACGGGTGTCGCCGCCGACGTACTTGAGGTGGCCATCGGAAGGCCTTGGTAGGATTTTGCCGCCATGGCTGCATAAGAACTTAACCCTATTCTTTGGCGATGATGATGACGACGGGTACTCCTCCCCGGCGCCTTCAGCCTCACCTGCCATTAATTTGATGCCCCTTTTTTTTTTTTTTTTTTTTTTTTTTTAAAAAAAAAAAAAAAAAAAAAACAAACAAACAAAAACAACTTTTTAACCCCTTATGGAGGATATTGATATTGATGATAGAAGATTATTACACGGATGGAAGGAAGGAAGGAATTTCCAATTCTGGCAATTCAGGTAATTCCGTTAATTTTTTCAGCCCAATTTTGGATTATGTATGAATGATCCAAAATGCCATGGAAAGCACAAAAGGATAGATACATTCACATTTTAGAAGTTGGCATATGCATTTAGCAACACGCGTCCACTACCCCCCCCCCCCCCCCCCCCCCCCCCCCCCAACAATAAAATTGGCCGTCTTCATTGGATTTTTTTCAAAATTAAAATCCGTGTCTTCTTAGCTAGCTATTTCCTATTTCCTCGCACAAATACAATCATATTTATATGCTTGCTTACAGCTTTATAATAAAAATAATAGTAATGAAGTATATTTGGTTTGGTTTTCCCTGGCTGATATCTGATGGATATAAAATTAAAACAAATATATAGATACCAACATTAAATTGATAATTATTATCACAAGAACCAAACACATGATCACATCAGCTAGCTGTTGGCTGTTGCAGATTCCAAAAAAAAAAAAAAAAAAAAAAAAAAAAGAGAATAAATTTTATGGCAAATATAAACGAAGAAAAAGTAGTAACATTTCGAGATTCCATGCCAGTTAGGAAGTTACTACCAGTACTAGACACCAATTCTCATAATAAAATTGACACGAATCTAACCAGAAACAGAAACCTTCTTTTTGGATCAATTTAGAGTCCAAAAAGTAGACGCTTACAGGCTTTAAGGATCTTGCCTTTGCCTGATCCCCTGCTGCAAATCTCTTTGTTGCTTACAGATGATGAACGAGATGCTTTATTAGGACAAGTAGTGTCTGCGTCACCATGATCATGAATATGATTATGATGATGATGATGATGATGATGATCATCATCATCATCATAATCATCCTCCTCATAAATATTAATCCTAGAGTATCTCTCAGCAGAGACGGATGAAGATCTTCTCATGGAAAACGCCCTCTTCACTGCAGACTGGAATCCTCCACTACCAGTAATACTGGTAGTTGCTGATGAAGATGACACTGAGCAGTTCCTACGCAGTACCATCAATATGGGAGAAGAAGATTGCTGTAAATGGGTTGTTTTCGAGGCTGCAATAAGATCAAGTTGATCTGGTAAATCTACGGACCATCCAAATGAATGCTTTTGGCTACTGTTTCTGTTGATGGTGGTACTGGTATTCATCTTGGAATACTTAATACTACCACTGCTAGTAATATTACCATTACTAGTACTGCCACTCATGATAATTATATATATTCTTCACAAATCGGAAATCAGAAAGGACCCTTTTCTGAGGAGGCACTGCAATCGATTGGAGAGTCGGTTTGTGTAAACCAGAGATGATTGATTGTGTAAAGAATAAAAGGGGATGGAGCACTAGTAGGTCTTTCTCTTCTCTAGATGTAGATTTGTTGTTGCAAATGAAATGGTGGAATTAGATTCAGATTTAGATTTAGTCATTTACTGAGACATACATTTTTTTTTTTTTGGCTGAAATACTGAGACATACATAATATTATATTATGCTGTTGTTTGATTTACAGAGCTTCTTCTTAACTCATATTGTCCCCCCGCCCAAAAAAAAAAAAAAAAAAAACTGCTCACCACGTAGCACCCCAGGATTTTCCACCATATTTTTAATAGTATTTTCTACATTATTATTTCCATTGGATTTAGGAAAAAAAAAAAAAAATTACCAATTTCAAAGCCTCTATTTTATTACCATTCATCAATGAATTAAAGGAAAAGACAAGATTGTCTTTTCATACTATCTCAAATTATAAAAATAAGATTGGATTTTTTTTTTTTTTTTAAAAGTAAAAGGTTGGAGAAAATTCTCTATAAAACTGAAACATATATATACACACACACACATATATATATATATATATATTAATCAAATGAAAATTAAATTAAAACAGAAAATCAATTTCCATAAAGAATATTAACAATTATTTGGAAAAGAAAAAATAAAGAAAATCAAAAGAGTTAATACCAATTTGGTCAAACCCAAAAAATGCAAGGGAAATTCCTGTCAATCTCTCTGTCTATCTCTTCTAGTTTCGCTCACTCGCTAGTCATTCCTCGTGCTTCTCACTCGTTTCGTCTATCATCCTTTTCTCTCAAATTAGGGTTTTTCTCTCTCCAACTTTGCCTCTGTCTGGGAATTCTAATCCTCAAAGCTAGGGTTTCAAACATTGGTTATCGAACTGGCATTGCACAATTCTCGTTCCCTCCAGGTTCCTGTCAAACGGCGTGATTTCGCGTGAATTCTAGATCCACTGTTTGGGACTCCCTTGCTCTTAATCGTAAAAGCAATGTACGAGTTACGCATCGGTTTCTGCTAGATATGCACGAATTTGTTGTAATATTGGATTAGGTTGAGCTTAGCATGCATACTTTCAGCTAAATTCTAGTTGGTTGGATCTGGTGGTTTGTGCAGAGTAGAAAATGTGTCAACTTTGCCTTTGCTTCTAGCTGTTTGAGAGGAAGTTGATTTAGAACTCTGATATAGAGTTGGGATCTGGCTGGCCTGTGTGGAAGAAGTTAGATAATCTAAATTGGAACTTAGATTTATTTATTTATTTATTTATTTTTTTAGCGAAGTTGAACTTGAACTGGAATCAGGGAGGGTCTGGGACTGGGTGTGGTGGGTGTGGGTGAAGGACAGCAATGTGCTGAGTTATGGCGCTGAAGGTTCCAGCTCTGAAAGCTGCTGAGGTTGCAATTGGGTCAATAGGGCGTGGATATGATATCTCAACCGATCTGCGACTCAAATACTGTAAAGGGGATTTAATCGGTTCGCGTTTGATTGAGATTGATGCAGATGACGGTCGCGATATTGTTTTGCCCGGTGGAATTACAATCTCAAATGTCTCTAAATCAATCAAATGTGATAAAGGAGAGCGGACGCGATTTAGGTCCGATGTTCTCTCTTTCCAACAGGTATTAGTTTGTTTGATTGGCTTACTACTGTATGTTAAATTAAATATCGTCTTCGTCTTCGTCTTCTTCTTCGTCTGTAGGTACCTTTTTACAATTTCTTAACAAATATTAGATTTCAATTTCTGGTATGTGTTTCAGAATGCATTTTGGTAGGAAAAGGTACCTTTTCCTTTGTTTATTTTTTCCCATGCCAAAAAGCCTGATCGTGGACAAATTACCACCGCATTGGCTTTCTTGAGTAGTTTGTTTTTAGAGGAATGCATTTGCATCTAGTTTGTTTTTAGAGGAATGCATTTGCATCTTCCTTGTGTGTTTATATCTACCAGTACAACAATGAGCAGCAATAGAGATGACAACTTTTTCTTCACTATTGGGGTCTTAATCTCTCTCTCTCTCTCTCTCTCTCTCTCCCCCTCTCTCCCCCCCAGATGTCAGAGCAGTTCAACCAGGAAATTACTTTAACTGGAAAAATTCCTTCAGGCCTCTTCAATGCTATGTTTGATTTCTCTGGCTGTTGGCAGAAAGACGCGGCCAACACCAAAACCCTTGCGTTTGATGGGGTATTCATCACTCTTTACACTGTTGCATTGGAAAAGACTCAGATGGTATTATGCGATCACGTCAAGAAAGCTGTCCCATCGTCGTGGGAGCCTGCTGCATTGGCAAGGTGAATTATGAAGTTTTTAGAAACGCGTTGAAGCTGATGTGCATGCCAACTGCACTCTCTAAAACAGTCTATGTTTATATCTGGAAACGTTATGATCTGTTTTTGTTATCTTGCTTTCTAAAGATTGACATATCCTTGATGTCTTTAATCATTTCAGGTTTATTGAAACATTTGGCACCCACATTATTGTTGGTGTGAGGATGGGAGGGAAGGATGTTATATACGTGAAGCAGCAGCACTCATCAACTCTTCAGCCTGCTGATGTGCAGAAAAAGTTAAAGGATATGGCAGATAAAAGGTTTTTAGATGCCAATGGACAGTATAGTACATCTTCACAACAAGTTTACAAGGACGGAAAGGTCTGTAAATAACGTCTGTAGTGGCTGGTAACTTTAGCCTTATATCTTAGATTTTGGGCATTTAGGTTATTGTCTTATTTTTTTATGGATATGAGGACCATGATGTCACAACCAAAAATTTTTTTTTGGGAGGATTGTTACACGTTACAGGCAGAAAATTGAAACTGTGTAAAAATTCAACTTTTCAGAAATTCCACTTTTCAGGAAGGTTAAGTGTAACATAAATCCCCTTTGCACTGTTGTTTTGACAAGTTCCCTGCTTCTTGTCACACTCTAAACAAGCTCAAATTTGCCACAGGTAGATTCAGTCATGTTCTACTTTTTTATTTTCTGCCTGGAAAAGCTGTACTGTTGAATTGCGAACATTTATGTTAGTTTAGGTCCTTTGATTATTTTCCACACTGTTAATTGAGCCATTTGGTGGAACAGCTTATTGATAGTTATCTTTTAGTTTTCAAGATATCTTATCTAATCATTTTTATTTCAGTTTGAAATCAGGGAGCAGCGGCTACGGTTTGCAGATGCTAGTCCATCAAGTTCTTACTCACACAAGGAGGTACGTTTTCTTATATTATGGTCTTGATAACCTAGATCAAGTCTTCTGCATAGGGGTTATAATTTATGGAGATTATATGTTTATTACGCTATACGTATGTGCAACTATATTTTTTATTCTGTTATTAATTAGTATAATTGCAGGATATTGTAAGCATTTGCAAGAGGCGAGGTGGAAGTGATATTAGAAATTTATCTCATAATGAATGGTTGCGAACCGTTCAATTTGAACCTGATGTGATCTCAATGTCCTTTATCCCGATTACTTCTTTGTTGAATGGGGTCCCAGGGAGTGGATTCTTGAGCCATGCCATAAATCTTTACTTAAGATGTGAGGAGGAGTTCTTATTATTGCATACCTATTTTCTGGTTTTGTATTACTGCAACTCTTTTGGTTTATTATCATTTAGTCAACTGTGAGTTTAAAATCTCATCCTTCTGGACCTATTCTTGCAGATAAACCACCAATTGAAGAGCTCCACCAATTTTTGGAATTTCAGCTGCCTCGTCAGTGGGCACCCGTGTTTAGTGAACTTCCCCTTGGTCCACAACGAAAGCAGCAAAGCAGTGCATCTCTACAATTTAGCTTCATGGGGCCTAAGCTTTATGTGAATACCACTTCAGTAAAGTTCTTCTCTTGATCATATATGTTTGAGTCTCGTGTACGTGGAGTTAGAGTCGTGGCCTTAAGCTATAAAAAATATTATATTGATGTTTGGCATCATAATTACTTATAAAGATGGATTTTAGACCTAATAATGATCAAAAGTAGATAAAAAGAAGTAAAGAAACCAAGAAAAAATCTTAGAACAGCTTCATTTAAAATTTTTTTCTTCTAGTCTGCTCCACTCAATGCCCTTTGGCTTAGATCTAGTTCAGAAATCTTTATCACTACGCTGCTTAAGGACAAGGTTCAATAAGTTGTTTTACGAGTTCATCACTGAGGAGAAGGAATAAGACAGTTAAAATGTAATGTTCTGCTGTAAAAAAGTAGCAATTTTGTATATGTGCATGTTAACGTGTGAATGGCGGTAAGAAACTTTTGTTGTCTTTGAACCTAGCAGTAGTAATTCATGGAGGTAATAGAAGTCATTATACCTTCTAAAAATTTTGGACTGGTTTTCTAGCAAAACTTTATTTGTTATAAATTTTTTGGTGACAGGTTGATGTGGGTAAAAGGCCAGTAACTGGCCTGCGACTATATCTAGAAGGTAAAAGAAGTAACCGCTTAGCCATCCACTTACAGCATCTCTCCTCCCTCCCAAAAATTTTCCAACTTGAAGATGATCCAAATGGGAACTTCCGCCGAGAGTCCTATGACCGTAAATACTATGAAAAAGTGCAATGGAAGAACTTCTCTCATGTCTGCACTGCTCCTGTGGAGTCTGATGAGGATCTTTCAATAGTGACCGGAGCCCAGTTACAAGTTGAGAATTATGGGATAAAAAATATTCTGTTCTTGAGACTCCGCTTCTCCAATGTCTCAGGAGCAGCAGTAGTAAAGCATCCTGAATGGGATGGATCTCCAGGGTTGGCACATAAATCTGGACTGATATCAACGCTGATCAGCCATCATTTTACAACAGTTCAGAAGCCACCACCAAGGCCGGCAGATGTAAACATAAACTCTGCTGTTTATCCTGGGGGCCCACCTGTTCCTGTCCAGGCCCCTAAGCTTCTGAAATTTGTTGATACCACAGAGATGACGAGAGGGCCACAGGAAACTCCTGGTTATTGGGTTGTATCTGGGGCGAGACTTGTTGTAGAGAAGGGCAGGATATCACTGCGGGTCAAGTATTCATTGTTAACTGTGATCTTACCTGATGAAGAAGCAATGGATGATCAATAGCAGATTATTATGTTTTGTTGGTCAAAGAAGGGAAGTTACAAGAAACAGTGATATAGCTAGAATTCTACAGAGAAGGAACGAGCAGAGAGAGAAGTCATTGTAGGGTGGGAGGCTGTTGATTGTATTGCTAAATGTTGTATTCTTCCTCAGTACGCGCACGTTAATTGCTAACCCCATTGGCACCCTATAGATATAAAAAGTTAAAAACCCTGTTGGGACTTGGGGTTTGCAAGTGGTTATTGGAGATTTTGGATGCTTGTCTAGGATCCCTTTTCGTGGGTTCAAAATTGGCTTCCCATAATATTTGTAGCCATGTAATTTAGAAATGGGAATGATTTTTTTTTTTTTTTTTTTTCTGTTTCTTTTTATTTTCTTTTGGGAATCTTGAAAATCATTTTGACTTTGTAAGTGGGTTGCATTCCCCTTATAGTTGGGTGTCAATTTTTCTTTCAGGATTTCATGAGAGATCGTTAAAATGTATCTCATAAGTAGAATGTGGCCCAGACAGTTCATAGAAAACAACTTTAGAAAACCTTGCAACTTTAACGGCAGTAGGTATTTCTTTTTTAATGTTTCTACAAATTAAAACAGATTTTTTTTTTTTTTCCCCCCAAGAAAAACATTTTTATGCAGGTACCTGCATATGGTTAGAGAATTCATTCTCAACGTGTATATTGTATCTCTACCTAATTAAGCTCTACATAAATTTCACTTCTTAATTTTCTGTTCTCCTTGCTAGCGACCTGCAAATAAAGCCTGTTGCCCAGCTTTATATGTATACATATATATATATATATATATATATATATATATAATCACACTGTGATTCACGTATATTAGTGCAAGGGTTGAACAAATTTGAATTTTGTAATTTTACAAGAGTGAAGCACTCAAAAACGTAGAGGCAGAGGCAAGCTAACGAATGCAGAAAAAAATATCTTAATTGAAAAGACATTCCTCAGCAGTTAAATGCTTCCTTGCTTATATGAATCGGGGAGGGAAATACACTCGGCAACAAGAAGAAAAAATAAAAGGGTGTGCCGTGTTAAATTTAGATAATTTTAGTATAGAAAGTGATAAAAGGTGATAGATTTTGTAATTTTACAAACAGTCTCAGCCTCAGTGATTTGGCTGCTAAGGAAGGAGAGAAGTGTGTTGTTGTTGATGAGCATGTGAAGGCCAATATATCCCTTCCCTTGTGCAGGGAAGAGGAGCAGGTTGTGCAATGTATGTTGGATACTGGTGTCCTGGCATCAACACTGAAAAATCAGATGCATAAGATGTTGAAACCTGTCCCAGTAAACAACCATAAACCATACATCAGCTCAAATCAATTCTAGAAAAACTTGGAAAATCAGAAGAAAGTAAACAAGTTGAGAAAGAAAACTACTCCGAATTCTACATGTTGTTCAGTTTAAACACAGACCAGTTGGAGCTCTTTCACTTTGGTTATATTTTCTTTCTGAGTAGCCAAAACTCAAGCACAGGCAGATCAAATTCACAATATTTTGACCGGGGAGATATGGATTGAACTTACTGTTTGTGAATGTCCAAGTTTCTCAAATTGTCCCAACTCTAGAGAACGGTTGGCAATATCTTCAGATGAGGAAAAAGATGGAGTTGGCCTAAATATATGTTCAAAGATGGCCATTATAAGAAACATAGATATCAAGATGGCCGTGGCAACAAAACCAAAAGAAATGGCATTCATGGATGTCCCAAAGCTTTTCCATGGAGTTTCACTATCAACTCCTGCAGCTTGAGCTGGGCTTGAGTCTGTACTTGTATATATGTTCCATGGCTTTGTTTTCTCAGAACCAATCTCGTTCATACTTGTCAGCTGTATAAAGACTGTGGGTGGTACGAGTGGAGCGGAGTAGTAGATATGAACACTGGCTTACTAATTAATTTGAAATATCAAATGCTTGCTTCTAAGTAATTCACTTGTGGCTACTTCACCACAGACGTTATTGTGCATTAGTGGCGGTCTCCAAACCTGAAAAAAGGAATGACGAGAATATATATACATTCTGATAGACATATCGAGTAAACCATGAAATACTAATATTGCAACAATCTTCAGTGATAAATTGAATACAAAACTCAAATATATTCCATGAAAGTTATTGTGATCTATATTTTTTATCATCGTCCCCAAGAGAATTGCAAAATGAAGACATAGACAACTCCAATCGTGCATGCTTGAGAACCGCTCAAGGAAAACATATTGGAAAATGCATTTTCTGAGAACTATGAAAATGAAAGGTAAATATTTTATTTTACTTTTTTAAAATAAAGAAGGGAAAAAAAAATGTCTTATACTTCCAGAGAAATGGTTCAAATGGTTTTCTTGAATAAAAGTTCTCAAACTCGTATTTGTGTCACCCCTCCATAGTCAATAGCAAAGGCTTCAAACTCGATCAGTTAAATTAGAAAGTCGAGGACACAGAGAAAAGGGTTGAAATCACTAATTCAGAAAAAAGTTATACAAGTTCACAATTTAATTGATGGTTTAACATAAATCGCACAAGCCAGTGCCTATAAGATATGGCGGAAGCCAGTCCCATTGCCACTTCTTGCTATGAGATACCTCTGGGCTCTAAAATTGCAAAAAAATAAAAATCAAATGCTATTTTCTTTGACTTGTTCCTCACTTCCTTTCCTTGAAGGCAAAATGTGAACCCATAAGATGCATGTATTCTTTTGTAGTAATGAAAGTGATTAAAAGCTTAACAAGAAACAAAAAAGATGAAGAAAGATAGGATTACGAGTGGGGTGGTAAAGAGAATTTTCATTTCATGAACTAACCTGTTCTTAGCAGTTAGCAGCAGCATAGTGAGACTTGAGATATAGGAGATGAAGCCATCATCTTAGGTTATACCTGCAGCCAGCCAGGGGAAGTCTTTTTTTAATGCACTACTTTAAAAGAAGAGGGGGAGCTTAAGCTTTATACACGAATACAAAATGTAAAGACAAAGAAAGCTACATGGTAATCCCACAAGTAGTACACTTTTCTTTTTTGTGTTTTTTGATGTTCATGATCCAGATGCCTAACTTAATGCCTACTATACCTTGTCTGAAGAAATACACATAAAGAATTCAAAAGAATGGGCCTTCATGTGTCCTGATTGCCATAACAACTGTGACCTATAACTATTTATTACCAAAAAAATTAAAAATTAAAAAATGTCACCTATAACCATTGCTTGCTAGCTTTTTTTAAAGCTGTCACCTTTAAGTGCTAAAATTTCCATTAGGTGAAAATTTCTAATCCAACTTATTAAACTCACATGTCCCTTTTAAGTCCCTTGCCAAGTACTTATGATTTTTCAACTATTCTGACAATAATAATAATAAACCACAATTTTTTTGGTTAAATAACCCCACAAGCCCCTGTGTTTATACATACATATATATATATATATATATATATATAAATCTTCATAACAAATATGATTGTGACTATCATTCAGTATCATCAGGACAATTTAGCAAGTGGGAAATGCACACGAATTTTCAATTTTGGGCGCTGCCAGGCAAGATTTAGAGGGTTGGTATTGAAGCCTAATAGGGGAGGTAAAAGGTGTCCTATGTAACATTGATAACAATCAAATTCAAATGCAGCATAACTATTGCTATGTAACCATGGAAAGCTCGTAACATCTTGCAGTCTCTAAAGTAATCACCCACTTACTAAACAAAAAATGTTAAAAGGGTGCCAATGGCAATGGCAATGCCAAATATTGGGGAGGAAAAAGAGGAGAGAGAGAGATAGAGAGAGAGGGAGAGAGAGAGGAGAATCAATGTTGGATAGCTGACAGCTGTGCAGTAGCAGAAGAGCAATGATTCAAGAGGAGAAAGAAACAGGATCTGTAGCATAAAGAAAAGAGGTGCCACATTTATTCCTTATATATTTTCTAAGTTGAAGATGTTGAGAGCAACCCATAACTTTTGTCAGAAACACCAAACAAAACCAGCTGCTGAAAATAATGTTTGAGTAACTTTTTGTGCCTACTTACCAATTTGCAATAAAAATTGAACTTTTCCAGCTAACATAAACATAAACCAACATATTATTACAACAACCAAAATCAGCGAAAGTCTTCTAGAAAAGAATTCAAGTTATAATTACAATATTTATGCTATCATTAAGAAGAGGACCCCCGGAAAGAGAGAGAGAGAGAGAGGGAGGGAGAGCCTTCAGTGCATTTGAGTAGGAGTCTATCGTCAACAAGGCAATCACCGTGTCTGAGAATGATATGAAAGCCTATCCATCTAAACTTATTCAATATATTTAACTAACTGCTACTAAATTCAAACAAAAAATAAAAATAAAAATCATTACTTTTCATCTAGAATTGTGGTTACTTGTATTCCTAAAATAAAAAGACATCAATGTGATGTGAGATTAATGATTACAAATTCGCCTATAGTTACTTACCCCACTCTCCGCGCTAACAATTTCAACGAGATTGATGAAATCCAAGGTTTTTTTATTTTATTTTTTTTTCTTTTTAAAAAAAGAAACAAAAAAATCCACGATTCAATCTGATCAGCAAGCAAGTATAAATAACCTGAAAAAATAAAAAAGAAATATGATAAGCTTTTTTTTATTTTTAATCTTCAATAACATACTCAATTTCATGCATAGAGGGCCACCTCATAATCACATAATACTCTAATAGATCATTACCAAAAAATAATAGTCTAATAGATAGATACCAGTTGTTTGTTCATTTCCATGTAAGGCATTTACGAAAAGAGAAGGGGGCCATGATAAGAAAGCACATTAAATATAAAGATTGAAGCACATATACCTTTCCTTTTTCTTTTCTTTTTTCAACCCTTTTTCACCATCTCAATTAAAGCAATCAATTATCTTACTTGCTCTACAATTTACAAATCTTTTCAGATTCTCAGGCAAAAACACACACACACACACATATATATATATATATATATATATAAGAAACATGACAGCATGAAAAAAAAAAAAAAAAAAAAGTAAAAACAGTGATAATATTTTTAAGACTATATTTAACTTTTATATGGTTTGGCTTTTTCTCTTTTGGCTAAGAGTCAGCAGTCACGAGTAAGCGAGCAACCCCCTTTTTTATCTCTCTCACTTGTGAAAATGATGGGCACTGCTGAACAGCAGGAGCCATTAATACAATGGTCTGATGATTGTTTAACTCCCAAAATTTAATTTCTAATTAGTAAATGTTCTAGTTCGAATTACGTGAACGTAAGAGAAATGAACAATAAACATCTTTTGTTAAATGGCACTACATTTATAGCGCAGAAAGAAACAAAACTATCTCAATGCTTATTCTGGAGCCAAATGCTTGAGTTCACTACGTACATACAAGCTCTCCAAACTGTTAAGAGGGCAGTGTTATAACTATGTTTTCTGTTTTTAATTTTCAAAACATTAAACTGTTTTTATTTATTTTTTCAAAACAAAAATATTTGACCAATGATGTTTGAAAATAGTTTTTAAAACTAAAAAACAAAAAATAGAAAACATCATTTTAATGTTTTCTATATATATATATATATATTTTTTTTTTTCAATTTGTTTTCTAAAACTGTATTTGAAAACCTATGGCCAAACAGATACTTTTATTTTGAAAACAGTTTTTTGTTTTAAAGCTGTTTTAAAACCTAATGGTCAAACAGATCCTAAGTATTTTAACTCTTTGGTTTTTCATCTTTTTACTGATGAAGATTCCCACTGTAAACAAAGCCCTCCCAAAACCAAACCAAAGGCATCTCTCTAATTTGATAAACTGAGCAAATTCTTCTGTCAGTTCTTATCAAAAACAGAGATTCATAAACTCCAATCCCTCGTGGTTGACGAGGGGAGAATCCATAAACTAAAAGCATAAAATTACAAAATTATTGTAATTAACTAGAAAAGTCTAGATCTAGTCCAAACATCAATAAGTAAATGGTGAACACAGATATTCCCATCTAAACCGAACTCAGCAGAATCAAGCCTTGAGGCGTCCATAAAACTTTGCCTTCTCCTCCGTCGTCTGGAAACGACCATGGCCAAATTTGGATGATGTGTCAATGAACTTGACCTTAATCTCTTCCATGGAAACCCTGGATGTTTGCTTCAGTAGTGACTGCCTCAAGGTAACTACACGCTTTTTAGTCCCTACACAGCATCCCTTTATCAGCAGGTAATCCTCTTTCACTACACCGTAATGAGGGAAACCTCCCATTGGAGTAATATCTTTCTCAGTCCTGACAAGAAAATTCAATCCATTGAATTGTAACAATACCAAATAATCATTAAAAAGAGGGGAAAAGAAGTCAACATCAAGCAACCCATTAATTCTGTACTCTATATGACCAAATATATCTTTCGAAGAAGATAATTTAGACTAAAACAAGTTAATTTAAGCCAATCAAGCTGTATATGATCGTTTTTCCAATTAAAAAATTGAAAGAAAAGTTGTTCGACATAAGTCCTTGCGGCCTAAACATTGATAATATGATCCTGCAACATGGCAACAAGTTAAAAGAAAAAATGCAAGAACTATTTGAAGAACTATTAAAGACACTCACCACTTTGGAATATTAATAAGAAGTAACTTGTTCATCATTCAATTTTAACAATAATTCCCACCATCAAAAGGAAAGCAAAAGCCACGAAGAAAATTGCACCCAAATAGATACCAACCTGTCAAATTCAGTTATAGCAGAATGAGACTCCTGTCCAGATTTTCCAAGCTTGTAAACTTTCTTGTTCATCTCCGTACGATGATGGTAACCATTCTGTCCAGCCCTGGCAACTGTAAATGAAACCCTAGCTGGATGCCAGGCACCAATACAAGCTACTTTACGTAGCCCACGGTGGGTCTTACGAGGGAGACGTGTAACACCCCAGCGAGTAACCACACCCTCATAGCCTTTTCCCTTGGTGACACCAATAATGTCAATCATCTCATCTTTCTGGAAAACAGCATCAACAGGAATCTGCTTCTCAAAAAGACTGTAAGCATAGTCAACCTTCTTTGCAATATCTCCACCATTCACCTGAATTTCCATAAGATGGGCTTTCTTCTGCTTCAATCCCTTCATTTTCCTAATCTGAAAAGGCAAAACCATTAGTTTAATTACATTTAATTTATCCAAATGTGCATATAAAACTTGATGCACCTCTACTTCTCTTTTATATTGAGAATATCTTATAGATGAGATGTAAACAAGTCAGAATCAATTACCTGGGTATGAGCCAAAACACGAATTACAGAGCAGTATTTCTTGATTTTATCCAATTGAACCTGGATATCTTTCTTCCCATCTTCAGTTTCATATTTCTTTGAATACTTGGTGAAAGCCTTCTTCTTGGATTTGCACCAGTTCTTGTAGAATCTCCTCTTCACCTCCTCACTAAGATATTGGGCCCAAACAGTGTTCAGGCAGCGGAGGCCATGGGCTGTCTTGATATAACCAACAACACCAACAATCACCATTGGTGGTGTTTCAACAACAGTTACTGCCTCACATGTTTCCTTCTTGTGGAGTTCTTTAAAAAAAATAAATAAATAAATAACAATTGACATAACCACCCCAAGAAGATAAATTCATACCTTTTCACAATTCACTTAGTTTTTTAACTATAGTTGAAAGAGTCATTCAACTTATGATTTAGCTGGAGAAACCAGCAATAGAGAAAGTACATATCTAGAGTTTTACTTGACAAGAACCAAAAATTGGATAATGAAGATGGAGCAAATATAAAACGTTACTTAAATTGTACACCATCAGATTTATCACTAGCAAACATAACAGGGAAAAGGTGCAATTTTTTCTATCAAATTACAATCTTATTATTCTACAACAATAATAATCCTCAGAATATGGAGTGGTATACAAAAGCAAGCATATAGTTTGTACATTTGATAGAAAAACTCACTCGATCCTGGTTTCTCAACTTCTCTAACAATATGAGTCATCCCAGCTTTGTATCCCAGGAAAGCAGTTAATCTGCAAGCTTTTGTTGGATCATCTTTGGGAAAGGCCTTCACTGCAGAAATGAAAAATGAAAACAAGCAAACAAGGACTCAACGTATGATGGTTAACAAGTCAATGCTACAGCATGCAGACAACTGGCACGATGAGAAACAACGAGCACAGCCATTAACAATTAATGAACTGAATACACATGCTCAGGTAACAAAATAGTTCCTCAAATACTAAACCATAAATGAAAAAACAACTTATATTTTGTGAGGAGTGAAAATCAAGAGTCAGTAAGAGAAAACAAATTCAACACAGTAACAAATCCAAAAAATTGAAATTATAAATAATTTGTGCCTTCTAACAATATTAAAAATTAAAGAAAAGGCGACGAGAAAGCAGTTCTACAAAGCATTAGGAAGCAACTGATTCATAAGGTATTATCACAAGAGTGATAATGACAGCCTATAAAAACAGGACCAGTTCACAAAAGATAACAAAATACTAGGACACTTAAAACAAGTATAGAGCTGAGAAGAAAGTACATGAAACAAAGAAGCATTGCATTAATAAGCAAATTAAGCTTAAAAAGTAGTAAAGACCTTTTCCACGATGATGCGAGGCTCTTTTTCTGGGAAGAAATCCCAATGAGCCATGTCTTGGGTGTTCAAATTTGCGGTGCGACATGCTTCTTTATCACTAACACACGATGCAAAATTCCAACAGGTCAATTTTATTTTTCACATTCAATTACGAATCTCGAGCCTCTTGACAAAAATACCGAAGAGGAAACATAATCTTACGCTTGTAATCCATTGCATGTCCAAAACTAAATAAATTTATCAAAAATGTGTCAATAATGTAAACGATCAAGAGATGCAGCTCCAAGTGACCAATCGATTTTAGAAGAAAAGTAATGCCCTTTGTCCATGTTCTATATATATGCCTTACAACACACAGAATTATAGTTTTAAAAATCAAGAAACACAGGAATCTCAAATGGTGTGTAAGCGACAAAAAAGAAAACATATTTGAAAAAATAAAAATACCAAAGTATCTTTTCCAACAGTTAAAAGAACCAAGAAATAGAAAAATGAGGTAGAGAAATCACATTGACCCGCCAACGTATAAAGATTACAGCAAGCCCAAGCAGGTAAATATGAAATGCTCCCCGCGACCAAAGGCCTATGGCAACAGATATGCCAATTCTCGGGCTCACTGGTGTACCTTTCCAAATGCCCAGAAGAAGGGGTCTTTGGCAAAAGGAGCCCCATTGAGACTCCAGCCTTGATTAAACACATTCTTTTGGGGAAGACATTTCAAATTCAACCAGGAGCAAGCGGATGATACTAACATGTTGACAGGGTAAAAGCGGATCTATAAAAATAGCCGAAATTGAGGAACAGGGAACATATAGTAAATTTCACTCACTTGAAACTCCATAACATTACAACAAATCTTGCCAAAAAAAAAAAAAAAAAAGACCAAGGAAAACGAACATAATAATCGTAACCATTCAAAAGCAATTTTTTTTTAATTTTTTTTTTATAGTATTGAATTATAAAGATTTAGCAAGTAGCCTAACAATGACAATAGCCATACATACACAACACAAAATACCGTATTTCAACTAGTCAAATTACGTGGAAAGAGTCAATGAGTTTTATTAAAAAAATAAAAAAACAATTCGGATTTATATTATTCTAAAAGGAGAACAATTGTATGAATGAATTAAAGGATTAAAAAATTGAAAGTTTAGAAAAGAAAAACGGAATGGAAAACTGGAAATAGAGCGAAAACCTGAAATCCAAACGTCGAGATGCAAACATGCATACATATATATACATATATATATATATATATATATATATATGAAAAGAAAGATATGCTGAACGATGTTACCTGTTAGTATTGGTATTGGTAATGAAAGAGAAAATTTAAGAACGAAAGAAAGAAATGAAAATGGTAGAGACGAAGACCCAACACAGCCGCAGTTAGCTGAATCCAAATCCAAATCCAAATCCAAATCTAAGCGCTTACCCTAACCTAGCACTGGCAGCAGCTGCTGGTGTGTGGGGGTTTAGGTTTCAGACTCTTTTTTATCTTATACTACGTTTTTCCAACATATTGGACGGCTGCGATTACGATTCACTCCCGAACGAGATGGCCCTCTTAATTTGTTTCTAGGCCCAGCTAAAAATGGGCATTTTGCAGACGCAATTGTTATACTATGGACTCAATGGCTTCAATTCCATCCGGATCCAAAATCCGATAATCAGACTAGAATGAATCAGAATCAGACTTTTGTGAATCTCTTTGCCTGTGACTTCTGACCTGTCCCATCGAGTAATTTACTACCAAATCCAAACCCCCTTTCCATCTTTCACCTGTGCAGGATTACTTAATAACATCCTTTCCACTTTTCACCTAGTCACTGTTACTTATTAACATCCTCATCCGCATCCCAATATCATTCAATAGTACAATTTGCACGTAATTTGCCCATGACTATAGATATAGATATATATATATATATATATATACACACATGCATGTATATATATATATAGAGTTCTTTTATCATCAGGATTGATCGGACGAAAAAATACAGTTCAAAAATATGAAAAATTGCTTAGCCATCGGATTACAATGAGTCTCGCGAACGGATCGGATTACATTTTATCGTACATGAGAAATAATTATGGAAAATTTTAGATTCCTTTAACATTCCTACTATTCATTTCCTGTTTCGCACGCACCATATTTTCACATAGATTTGGCAGTTTAAAATTTCCCACCCATCATCATAAATTTTTCACCAAACGGTGTCGTCGGGAGGCCCAACTTGAACATTTCAAAAATTCGTTGACCATTTCAAAAATCCCAAATCCTTCCAAATTGGCCACTGTTTCGAACGCTGCACGGCCACCGCCGATTCCATACTCGGGGTTAAAGGTTAGTATTTCATTTCCTGTATCGTAATCATTAAGTATAATCCGTTAGATTTAAAGATAAATTTTTTAAATTCTGGCAATGTGTATTAATGAATTTCTTTTTGTTTCCGATTTAGGGGGAAAAAAAAAAAAAGGAGAAAGAAACATGGACAGAGGAGAAGAGGAAGCTCCAATTGCGGGAAGCCAAGGTTTCACCCGTTTTATACATGTTCATCTATTAATTTTGATTGCTTCCATCCCTTCCCTGTGAGCTTCATTTTTGTAAAATCTATGCTTCCATCCCTTCCTTGTGGAATTAATGATTAATAGCATGTTATATAAATTATAAGTAGTCAGTAAGTATGATTTGAAAATGGATTGAAATGTATTATATGGAAATTAATAATGATCATATGTTGATTTTATTATCTCAGATGGCAATGTGAATGATTTACAATATAAAGCAAATAATCATCATGCTGGCAAAGTAGAAATATCCCTGCTATCATGCTCTAATGACGATGATGATGTTTACATTCCCCATGTGTTGGAAAACTTAAAACCAATGGTTGGACAAGAGTTTATACCAATAGATGAGGCACTTGAGTTTTACATTAAGTATTCAAAAGAGGTGGGATTTAGTGTTCGTAGCAATTCCAGTAAGAGATGTAAAGGTACCAATGAAGTTATAAGGAAAGAACTCATTTGTTATAAAGAAGGAGAATCTTTTAAAAAGGGCGATAAGAAAAAAAGGTGTCGGGGGATAACAAAAGATAATTGTAAGGCAAAATTAGCCGTGGTTATGCCCAAAATATGTCATTTGTGTATTTGTTGAAAAGCATAGTCATCCATTATCAAGTCCTAAAAAAGTACATTTATTGAGGTCACATCGTAATGTGTCTGAAACCAAAAAATCACTAACACAGCAGTTTTCGACGGCAAATGTGCCAACTCACCAACAAATAAGTATTCTTGGTATAGAGAATATTGGGTGTATGAAGAAGGATATTTATAACTACAAAGTTAAGTTGCATAATGAAATGCGGGGATAAGATGCAGAACTATTGAAGGAATATTTCATAACAGAGTAAGAAAGGGATCCATTATTTATGTTTGAAATAGATGCAGGTGATGAATGTAAATTGAAGCGTTGTTTTTTGTCTGATTCGGATAGTAGAAGAGCTTATGGATGTTTTGGTGATGTAGTGGTATTTGATACATCTTACAACACTAATTAGTATGGTATGATATTTGCACCTTGGGTTGGGGTTAACAATCATGGTCAAACAGTGATATTTGCATGTGCATTCTTAAGCGATGAAAGAACTGAATCTTTTGTTTGATTATTTGAGCTATTAAAGAAGAACATGCCTGCAAATACCCCAAAGATGATTATTACCGATCAAGATCCTACAATGACAAAGGTTGTAGCTAAGAGCTTACCGAATACATTCCATAGGTATTGTAGTTGGCACATACTTGAGAAGTTTTCTATATATTTAAATGCAATCACTTACAGGGATTTTTACAAGGATTTCAAACACTGCATTTGGGAATCAGAACGTCCGAAAGAGTTTGAAAGAAAATGGGCTTCTATCATCGAAAAGGAGAACCTACATGACAATGAATGGTTAAAGTCAATATTTGAACTACGTTTGAGATTGGTACCGGCATATGTTAATCATGTATTCTCAGCTGGAATGTCAAGCAGCCAACGTGCAGAAAGCTCTAATGCATTTTTCAAGAGATACATTTCGAAGAAAAATTTATTGATGGATTTTATACTTCGATTTAATAGGGCATTTGCACATCAACGTCACGAATACTTAAGTGCTGATCATGTTGATATTAATGAGAAGCCTGTTTTGAAACTGCCATTGGAAATGGAATAGCAAATGGATGAGATATACACATGCAAGATTTTTTATAAGTTTCAAGATGAGTTGTGGCATAGCTTAGTAACAGTGCCACAAATTGTTAGTGAAAATGATACACATAAAATGTATACGGTCCAGAGTTGTCCAAATGGAGGTGTCCCAAGATTTCGGAAAATTGCTTATGATAAAGTTTTGGACTATGCATTGTGTAGCTGTAAAAAGTTTGAGAGTGAAGGGATTCCATGTAGACATATTTTGGCATTTTTGCTACTCTTTGATGATATTCCTCTGCCGAATCAATATATAATGAAAAGGTGGACTAGAGTTATAAAATCTCAAATAATATACGACAAGGAAGGTTTAGAGATAACTAGAAAAGATGGTTCAATGTTAACATGCTGAGGTAAACTGTTCAAACTTTTCTTAGAACTCATTGATAACATCATGTCAAATGAAGAGGCAGCTGTAATTGTGAATGATGCTCTGCAAAGTTTGGTTGATCAGTTTAAATCCGTAGGTGGTAGCACAAAGAGTGGAGGCATTTCTAAAAAAGGTAGTAATGTTAATGACACAACTCTAAAAGACCCATCTCAGGTGAGGGCAAAGGGATGTGGAAGAAGATTAAAAGGGGGGAAAGAGAAGGCAACAAATGCTGCTAAGTATAAAGGTTGACGTTGTAATGGATGTGGAAAAATTGACCAAGCGCACAACAAAAGAAACTGTGCAGTCCTTAACAATTTGTAAAACAAAAAAACTGTATTATTTATTGGTTTTATGCAAATAGAACAATCACATCATGTACAAACTATTATGGTTTCTATGTAGGTCCTCACAACAAGAGAATATATGTCAACAAGAATCGGAATTTGAATCTGACGCTGACCAGTTTTAATTCTACAGGTATAAAACTAGGTTATAACTGCTGTATGCCTGTTAAATATCTTATCCTTGATGCCTATTCGAAAGTAGTCCTTATAGTCTTCCACATTTTGTTATGCAGGGCCGCAATAGCAGCTTAAGGGATGACCCCTACATGTGGACTACCAGGCTTGCAAAACTGACGCGGCAATAATTGTTTCCTTAGTTTGGTACCGTTGTCTGAGCCTCCAAATACAAAGTATTACAACATTTTTTAGATATCGAAGAGGACTATGCCGATGCTACAGCCTTGTAAATGCGTTGGCTTTGTACCCCAAATATATTTTAGACAAAATAATTGCATGCAAATTTTTTTTATTTCTTCTTTCCACTCAACATTGTAATTTCGTTTGATGCTTGTAAGTTTTTGTGCCGATTTTGGACAAAATATTTACTGAGGAATTTAAACAATTTTTGCAAAATCCTGTAAAAAAATAAAGCAAGAACAAAAAGAAATATTATTTTTGTTAAGGGACCAACACTGACTATACGTTGACTATTCATCATCGTCTTATCAGTCCACGCCGACGTTACTTTAAAGACCACTCGTCGACTTAGGGGCACAAATATAGTATAATAATTTGCCTGTCTTGCCCTTGCAATTTCGTTCGATGCGTTTAAATTTCTCGACTGATTTTGGTCAAAATAAGTACACATAAATTTAATCAAAACTTTAAATCTCATTTAAAAAATGGAAAAATTATAAAATAATTCAAAATGGTTTAATATGGAACAATGCCGACGTGAAAGTAACGCTTGATTGTCGGTTTATAGAAATGTCGACGCTACACTAACAAGTACACGTCGTTTTAGTTCCCTATTTGACGTATGGTTGTTTTCGCTCATTTCCCCTCACCATCGTAATTTCGTTTCATTGGTGGTAAGTTGTTGCACCGATTTTGGACAAAATAGTTACTTAGGAATTGAAATAAAGTTTGCAAAATCATGTAAAGAATCAAGCTACGACAAAAAAGATATGTAATGTTCATTACAGGACACACCCCGATGCTAGTTAACATATCATCGTAATCGGCTTACGTCCATAAAACTAGGATAATTTATTGACCGTATTACCTTCGTAATTTCGTTTGATTATTGTAAGTTTTTGCATCGATTTTGGCCAAAATAATTACTGAGGACTTAAAACAAACTCTGCAAATCATGTAAAGAATCAGGCTTGAACAAAAAGAAGCGTTATATTTATTAGGGTACCAACACCGATGCTACATTGATACACCATCGTCGTCTTAGTAAGACACGCTGACGCTATGTCAACGACCATTCGTCAGCTTACATCCACAAAATTAGGATAATTTATTGACCATATTGCCTTCGTAATTTGGTTTGATTCCTGTAAGTAGTTGCACCGATTTTGCTCAAAATAATTACTAAGGAATTCAAACAAACTTTGCAAATCATGTAAAGAATTAGGTTAGAACAAAAAAATGTGTTACGTTTATTAGGGTACCAACGCCGATGCTATGTTGATACACCATCATCGTCTTATGTATAAACGCCAACGCTATGTCAACGACCGTTCGTCGACTTACGTCCACAAAATTACGATAATTTATTAACCGTATTGCCTTCCTAATATCGTTTGATTTCTGTAAGTTGTTAAACCGATTTTGGTCAAAATAATTCCTGAGGACTTAACACAAACTTTGCAAAATCATGTAAAGAATCAAGCTACAACAAAAAGATGTGTTACATTTATTAGGGTACCAACACCAATGCTACGTTGGTACACCATCGTCGTCTTATAGAGAAACACCAACGCTATGATAACGACCATTCGTCGGCTCACGTATAGAAAATTAGGATAATTTATTGACCGTATTATCTTTATAATTTGGTTTGATTCCTGTACGTTGTTGCACTGATTTTGGTCAAAATAATTACTGAGGAATATTTACAAACTTTGCAACTAATGTAAAGAATCAGGCTAGAACAAAAAGAAGTGCTACATTTATTAGGGTACCAACGCCAGCGCTACGTTGATACACCATCGTTGTCCTATGTATAAACACCGATGCTGTGTAAACGACCATTCATCAACTTACGTCCATAAAATTTGGATAATTTATTGACCGTATTTCCTTCCTAATATCGTTTGATTCCTGTAAGTTGTTAAATCAATTTTGGTCAAAATAATTACTGAGGGATTAAAACAAACTTTGCAAAATCATGTAAAGAATCAAGCTTCAACAAAAAGATGTATTAAGTTTATTAGGGTACCAACGTCGACGCTACGTTGATACACCATCGTCGTCTTATAAAAAAACATCGATGCTATGTCAATGATCATTTGTCAGCTTACGTCCAAAAAATTAGGATAATTTACTGACCGTATTGCCTTCGTAATTTCGTTTGAGTATTGTAATTTGTTGCACCGATTTTGGTCAAAATAATTCCTGAGGACTTAAAACAAACTTTGCAAAATCATGTAAAGAATCAAGCTACAACAAAAAGATGTGTTACATTTATTAAGGTACCAACGCCGACACTATGTTGGTACACCATCATCATCTTACAGAGAAACGCTGGCGCTACGACAATGACCATTCTTCGGCTTACGTGTTGAAAATTAGGATAATTTATTGACCGAATTGCCTTCGTAATTTTGGTTTGATTCCTGTAAGTTGTTGCACAGATTTTGGTTAAAATAATTACTGAGGAATATTTACAAACTTTGCAAATCATGTAAAGAATCAAGCGAGAACAAAAAGAAGTGCTACATTTATTAGGGTACCAACGCCGACGCTACGTTGATACACCATCATCGTCTTATGTATAAACGCCGATGCTGTGTCAACAACCATTCGTCAGCTTACGTTCACAAAATTAGGATAATTTATTGACCGTATTGCCTTCCTAATATCGTTTGATTCTTGTAAGTTGTTAAACTGATTTTGGTCAAAATAATTACTGAGGAATTAAAACAAACTTTGTAAAATCATATAAAGAATCAAGCTGCAACAAAAAGATGTGTTAAGTTTATTAGGATACCAACGCCGACGCTACGTTAATACACCATCGTCATCTTATAAAGAAATGCCGACGCTGTGTCAACGATCATTCGTCGGCTTAAGTCCAGTTAATTAGGATAATTTACTGATCGTATCGCCTTCGTAATTTCGTTTGAGTATTGTAATTTTTTGGACCGATTTTGGTCAAAATAATTCCTGAGGACTTCAAATAAACTTTCCAAAATCATGTAAAGAATCAAGCTACAATAAAAAGAAGTGTTACGTTTATTAAAGTACCAACGCCGTGCTACGTTGGTACACCATCGTCGTTTTATAGAGAAATGCTGATGCTATGACAATGATCATTCGTCTGCTTACGTCCAAAAAATTAGGATAATTTACTAACCGTATTGCCTTCGTAATTTCGTTTGAGTCTTATAAGTTTTTGCATCGATTTTGATCAAAATAATTCCTGAGGACTTAAAACAAACTTTGCAAAATCATGTGAAGAATCAAGTTACAACAAAAAGATGTGTTACATTTATTAGGGTACCAACGCCGACACTACATTGGTACACCATCGTCGTCTTATAGAGAAACGCCGACACTACGACAACGACCATTCATCGGCTTACGTGTTGAAAATTAGGATAATTTATTGACCGTATTGCCTTCGTAATTTGGTTTGATTCCTGTAAGTTGTTGCACCGATTTTGGTCAAAATAATTACTGAGGAATATTTACAAACTTTGCAAATCATGTAAAGAATCAGACTAGAACAAAAAGAAGTGCTACATTTATTAGGGTAACAATGTCAATGCTACGTTGATACACCATCGTCGTCTTATAAAGAAATGCCAACGCTATGTCAATGATCATTCTTCGGCTTACATCCAAAAAATTAGGATAATTTACTAACCGTATTGCCTTCGTAATTTGGTTTGAGTATTGTAATTTTTTTGCACCGATTTTGGTCAAAATAATTCCTGAGGACTTAAAACAAACTTTGCAAAATCATGTAAAGAATCAAGCTACAACAGAAAGAAGTGTTATGTTTATTAAGGTACCAACCCCGATGCTATGTTGATACACCATCGTCGTCTTATGTATAAATATCGGCGCTGTGTTAATGACCATTCGTCGGGTTACATCCACAAAATTAGGATAATTTATTGACCGTATTGCCTTTCTAATATCGTTTGATTGCTGTAAGTTGTTAAACCGATTTTGGTCAAAATAATTACTGAGGAATTAAAACAAACTTTGCAAAATCATGTAAAGAATCAAGTTACAACAAAAAGATGTGTTAAGTTTATTAGGGTACCAACACCGACGCTACATTGATACACCATCGTTGGCTTATGTATAAACGCTGATGCTACGACATTGAGTATTCGTCGGTTTACATCTAGAAAATTAGGATAATATATTGACCGTATTGCCTTCGTAATTTCATTTGATTCGTGTAATTTGTTGCACCGATTTTGGTCAAAATAATTACTGAGGTATTTAAATTTTTTTTTGCAAAACATGTAAAGAATCAAGCTACAACAAAAAGATATGTTACGTTTATTAGGGTACCAACGTCGACGCTATGTGGATACACCAGCGTTGTCGTAGGTGGAAACGCCGACGCTATATTAACGACCATTTATCAGCTTACGTTCACAAAATTAGGATAATTTATCGACCTTATTGCCTTTGTAATTTTGTTTGATGGTGGTAAGGTTTTGCATAGATTATCAGTAAAAATAGTTACTGTATTGCATTTGTCAATTCCAATGATCGTGTAAATTTTTTTAAATAGTTTAGAAAGCTTTATTACAAAGGATTTGACACAACATACTGCAATTTGTAACAAATTTAAAACCATATTTATTTATTTATTCAATGGTAATTAGAACATGCACCAAAGGCGACGTGGTGGACAAGTAGTTGCGTCGGCTTTAGTTATATTTTCATTTTAGGACTGACACAAATGCAGTGATTAAAAAAGTTGAGAATCCTCCTCTCGATGCATCGGTTCTAAGAAGGACAAGCTCCTCATGATTCTCGGAACAGCTTTCACAACTAAGGATTTCGAAAGGGTCGAAGGGATTCTGGTGGGTAGAGCCGCGGATATGAAGCCAGAAATAGAGACAATGGAGGCAGATCCGAGAATCATGATGAGCTTGTCCTTCTCATAACCGATGCGTCGAGAGGAGGATTTTCAACTTTCTTAATCACTTCGTTGGTGCCAATTCTTAAATGAAAAAATAACCAAAGCCAATATAATAAAAATAAAAAAATAAAACAAAATAGCGGTAGGATTATTCTGAATGTAACAATGAACAATTCATATGAACTTTAATATAGGTTGTATCATTATAAACAGTAGTTGACACAGTGAAGTAGCAGACACAGTAAAAGAGAAGATTGTGGATTGAAAAACGCGCATAATAATAGTGCTGACGAATGTCCTCGATTTGCTCATAAACCCAATTTGATCAGATACAATTTGATATGTTGCGTAAACATTTAGGGTATTCTGACAAACATTTATTACTTAGATTTATTGATTTATATGTATATGTTTGGTTTATGGAATAAACATAGGAATAGAATTTTAAAAAAATACATATTCTGTATACCAAATGTAGCCTTATTCACTTTTCCAAATTTGGCAATAGCAAATCTCTTCGCTGAGTGGGTCAACAAGAGAGAAAAAATTAATTACATAGTCAAACATTTAAAATTCGATTTGATAAACATCGATGTTAAGGTGTGACAACAGAAATTTGGACGCCACACTACCAACACTTCAATTCCTTGGTTGCTTGATTCCAATATTAGTTTTTCCATTAATTAGTAGTTGACACAACAAATGTAAATATTTTTGCTCGAAAAATATCGCCTAGTTAATTATTCAAACCCTAAATAATTAAAGAAACCCTGGGATGGAAAACATGCCCACTCCATCAATATTAATGACGCTTACTATTCTTCGCCGATCGATATCCCCAAAAGTTCAAAGAACTTGTCCCATCCATACGCACGCGGCTTGTAACATAACTGTTAAACTGTCAATTTTTGAGAAACCTTACTCGTTCGACAATTATGCAGAGTAATTGACAGTTTTCGAAAACGTCATTTGACAGAGAAAATAACAAAATAATCATAGCAAATACAAACAGAAAAAAGAAAAAAACGCACAGCCAACGCGGTTAACATGTTTTAGCGTCTGCTTATTCCTCATTACTTTTTATTTTCCTTGTTATATTTAATGATTTTAAAACCAACGTGATGTCAAGTACATATTTCTAATGATTTTAAAATGCACAATTACAAATTATTTTAAACACATTTTAAAAAATCAAATAGAAAAAAGAATATTCGAAAAACAATTCGAACAATAATCTTCCTTATTGTAATTTCCATTGATCTGGTAAATATTTTTAATATTCTTTTTTCTTTATTTAATATTTACATTAAGGACGACGCTGTAGGGATTAGGTAGTGTCGGTATTTTTTTCTTTATTTATTTATGTCATTTTTTTCTTGTTAAAAAATATTCTTTCCTACGTATCAGTCGGTATTTATTTATAAAATATTTTAAGAAATACTTTTTTTAGTTAGTTATTAGGCTCGTTTTACACAACGTTTTACATAGTGTATTTTGGATGAGAATGAAACACTATGTTCTATTTTTGGGGGCTTTTTTACATCTGGATGGAACGATTTGAACGAAATTAAAAGATTGTAATTTCCAATGGCGAAGGATAACAAGGAATAGAGTTCAATAAGAAACGTACAAAGCTGACGCTATGTAAATATTGGCAAGTTTATGATCATATGTGACCATTAATAGCAAATCCCACGCGTTGGTGATCGAAATTGATATGTTGCTTAAAAATTTAGGTTTCTCTGTCAAAAATTAATTACATAGATTTTTTCAATGTTCCAATATTGGCAAGTTTAGACACATGTACTTGGATTGGATATGATATTCGTGTTCTGAGCAAATCTTTTCGTTGACTATGACCACGAATTATTCAACTTCTATGAAAATATTCAAACATTCAAAAGTATAGCAAGCTAGACATAGCCAATGCCATTGGCATGTTATAGCGTTTGCGTATGCCCATGTATTTTAATATTTTATTTTCCTTTTTATCCTTAATGATTTCAAAACCCACATGATGTCAAATAACTTTTTCTAAAGATTGTAGATTAAATAATTATAAAATAATTTTAAACAAATGTTAAATAAATCATACAAGAAATATAACAACATTTTCAAACACAAGTCGAAAAAAATATATACCAAAGCCAACGTCGTTGGCATGTTATAGCATCGACTTATGCCGGATTAATTTTTATTTTCCTTGTTATATTTAAGGATTTTAAAACTAATGCTGTAGGGATTAGGTAGCGTCGATATATATATATATATATATTAATTTATTTATGTAAGGTTTTTTTGTTTTTTAAGAAATTTTCTTTCCTGCTTATTTGTCGGTACTTATTTATAAATTATTCTGAGAAATATTTTATTTAGTTATTTATTAGGCTCGTTTTACACAATGTATACAAAAACATTAACAAAATTAGAACCCTATTTACAAAGATAACAAATGGGAATTACAACATGCACCTAAGCCGACTCTACGTACAATTACTAGCGTCTGCTTTTGTCTTATTTTCATTTCAGATTTGGCAGCATGAGGTGATTAAGAAAACTGAGAGTCCTCCTCGTTCGGGCATCGATTATGAGAAGAACAAGCTCAACATGATTATCAGAACAGCTTTTATATCGGAAGATTTTGACATGGCCGAAGGGATTCCGGTGGGTAGAGACGAGGAGTAAGAGCAAAAAATAAAGATAATGAAGGAAAATTTGTCTGTTCAAGTAAGCAAGGGATTTTCAGAGAAGGTCAACACGCACATGGAGTTGCAAGGCGCCAATGAAAGCAAATAAAACATCTCTGAAAATCCCTTTCTTCATATAACAGACAACTCTCTTTCATTTTCTGAATTTATCGCTTCAACTCCTCATCTCTACCCACCAGAATCCCTTTAACCTTGTCGAACTCCTCGGTTCTAACATCTGTTCCGATAATAAGGATGAGCTTGTACCTCTCAAAATCGTTGCCTCGACGAGGAGGCTTCTCAACTTCCTTAAACACCTCATGGTGCCAATTCCAAAATGAAAATAACACAACAACAAAAAAGATAAAAAATAAAAAACAAAACAGCGTTAGGATTATTATGAAAATAACTATGAAAATAGCGTATTTGTGATGAGAATGAAACCCTATGTTCTGTTTTTGGTTTTATATATATATATATATATATATATATATCTGGATGGAACGATCTAAACGACATTAAAAGATTGTAATTTCCAATGGCGAAGGATAACCTGGAAAACAATTAAATAATAAACGTAAAAAGTTGACGCGAGTATATGTCCATAGCATCGGCTTTAGTTAAGATCGTATGTGATCACTAATAGCAAATCCCACACGTTGGTGATTGAAATTGATATGTTGCTTAACAAGTTAGGTTTTTCTGTCAAAAATTAATTACATAGATATTTTCACTGTTCAAAGATTAGCTAGTTTAAACGCGTGCAATTGGATGGGACATGATATTCATGTTCTGAGCAAATATTTTCACTGACTGTGACCACGAATTATTCAACATTCATGAAAATATTCAAACATTCAAAAGTAGAGCAAGCTAGACAAAGCCAACACCGTTGGCATGTTATAGCGTCGGTGTAGGCCCATGTATTTCAATATTTTATTTTCCTTTTTACCCTTAATGATTTTAAAACCCACATGATGTCAAATAACTTTGTCTAAATATTGTTGATTAAAAAAATGTAAATAAATCATACAGGAAATATAACAACATTTTCCAACACAATTCTGAAAAAAAATATACCAAAGCCAATGTCGTTGGCATGTTATAGCGTCAACTTAGACACATGTTTTCTAAATTTTTTTTTTATTTTTATCATGAATGATTTTACAACCCACGCGATGTCAAATTACTTTTTCTAAATATTGTGGATTAAAAAAATGTTAAATAAATCATACAGGAAATATAACAACATTTTCCAACACAAGTCGGAAAAAAAAATACCAAAGTCAACGTTGTTGGCATGTTATAGCATCGTCTTAGACACATGTTTTCTAAATTTTATTTTCCTTTTTATCATGAATGATTTTACAACCCACATGACGTCAAATTACTTTTTCTAAAGATTATAAATTAAAAAAATGTTAAATAAATCATACAGGAAATATAACAATGTTTTCCAACACAAGTCGGAAAAAAAAAAATACCAAAGCCAACATCATTTGCATGTTATAGCGTCGGCTTAGACACATGTTTTCTAAATTTTATTTTCTTTTTTATCCTGAATGATTTTAAAACCCACGTGATGTCAAATAAAGTTTTCTAAATATTGTAGATTACCTTTGAAAATATTGACAAAAAATAGAAATACAAAAAAATTGACCAACGCCAACGCTATTTACATGTATTATCATCGGCTTAGGTTTCATTTTATTTTTTATTTTAATATTCCTTGTTACCTGTATTAATTACAAAATATTTTAAACAGCATTTACAAAAAATCAGAAGGTTGAAGAACCAACCCGCGTCTCTTCATATTGGATGTATTTATTTATTTATTTTTGTTTGGACTCTTCTTCATCGTTTAGGTTTTTTGAAGGTACATAATATTGTAGAAGTAGACGCTAGGGTCGGCGTTGCCGTATGCTTTCTTAAATAGTTGTTTTTTAAAATTGATTTACGCGCATGTTCCTATCAACGGTCTGATCCGTACCGTGTCCACTACTCTGGTAGCCGGAACAGGAACATGGTTACTTCTGACATTCTCGTTGCCGTCTGTTGACGCCTCTACAATCGTCATTTCGATTGACTGCAGTACTTAAGTGATGGATCCATGTGCTGAAAATGGCCTCGTCGCTATTGATGTTGATACAACAGCCTCGACTGAAATGGCCGCACCCAATCCTACATCCAAATCACACAAACGAAGAGGACCTACAAGGATGGAACGTATTACGACGGATGAGCCACCTCAATATAATGAGTTTGGAGTTGCAATAAACCGTACAGCTGTGCACATGAACAACTTGGAGAGGTTTCTGGTTAGAAGTACAATACCAATTTCTATTCGTCAGAGGAGAGACGTGCCTGAAGACCTCATGAACAGCCTATGGGAAGAGATAAAGGTAATACATGTAAAGTTTATTTGTAAATTAGTTACGAATTGGTATTGCTCATTCAATATGTATATGAAACCTGGAAGTGTTTGTTAATTTGTAATTTGTAGAAAGCTTCCAATAAAGATGAGAGTTTGAAGAAGCAAACTCTCGTAGATTGTGCTGTGAAATAGAGGAGATTCAAAAGTGATATGTATGTAAACTATGTCAGACCGTATTTGGGCACGCCTGAAGTTTCGAAGCACCACCCACAAGTATATGATTTTATAACCCAGGACGTTTGGGATGAGTTTATAAATCAGAGGGTGACCGACGACTACCAGGTATTTTTGTCTTCGTTAACCATTAATGTTTAGTTATCCTTATAAATCCGAATGCACTTCAATTTTTTACTGGCATATTTAAGTTATTGCATGTGTGTCAATTTTTTTTTAGGAAATAAGTAAAAAAAATTTCGAACGAAGACAATTAAATAAGTATCCACATTACATGGGTGCATTGGGATATGCGAGATTGGAAGTGCTCATGGTAAGAAAAATAATAATGTTAGTTTTGAAGTTCATGTATTATTTAATTTCATCACACGTGAAATTCATATTTGTTTTCAATATTCGTAGCAAAAGGAAAAATGCACTCAAGATTACATAGGCCGAGAGAACCTATGGACTCGGGCACGAATGGGAAAGGATGGAAAATATGCAAATGAAGATGTTGAACCTGTAGTGGAAACGATTGTAAGTTATTTTATTCATGATACAACTGTTTGAGTCCTCTCCTCCGGATGATATCCTTACGCAAGCATTGTGGACCAAGGAGACTGAAGGTCGGCTTAGGGATCGGGCAAACATTATACCATTAAAAAATTTTTCGACATCCATAGGCCACATCCTAAAAAAAGTGGCCAAGTCCGACAAAATTAAGCAGCTACGATTAATGATCCATGGTCTGTGGGAGGCCATCAAAGGGAATCCCAACATTGACAAGCTCAATAAATTAGCAGATGCATGTGGTTTTGCCCTCGAATCAGATCCTCCGATGCCATCACATCATGGCCTTGATGCTCCTCCTATCCATCCACCACAAAGGACAATTTCAAAGGTTTTTTTGACAACTCACAAATAAGTCAACTTTAAATTTGTCAATCATATATAATTTTTCTACTTTTATTTTCACTGCTTAAAAATTATTGAACTTGTGTATTTTATTGTCACATCCATATGCAGTGTACAATTAGATATGTACTAATTAATTTGTAACATTGTTTGTTACGTAGGGTGTTAAATGCCAGCTTGCCCAAGGCAGTGTCCAAAATATTGTAGCATGTGGCACTGTGGTCCCTTCTCTCCCAACGGATAGATGCGACGGTGTCATGCTTGGTTTGCATCGTTTGAAGGTCACTGTAGATGAGGTGTTCCAGCCATTTGCCCCTTTGCCTATTCCAACATCTAACTATATACAAGTCGGAGAAGCCGCATGTGCATTACTTGCATGGCCTTCGAATCTTGTCATTATCCTAAATACTGAGGTACAATTTCATGGGATTATTTGTGATTTTACATGTATAACTTTCATCTGTGTAGGGTGGTGCTGATGTACTTATATAATGTTCTGTTGATATTTATAAGGAATGTCCAACCTACCATATGTACCACCTGTAGAGGATACACATGTGGAGGAGACACACGTGGAGGAGACGCACATGGAAGAGGCACATGTGGAAGAGAGACATGTGGAGGAGACACATGTGGAGAAAGTTCCATATGGTTCTAACCCACCACCCGTGGAGGAAACACATGTACCACATGTGGAGGAGACATTTGTACCTCCCGGGGAGGAAACCCATGTCGAGGATGACCAATGTGGTGATCCCTTAGTTTTTACCCCATCCATCCGAGTGTTGGTAGGCCGGATCGAGGCCATGGATATAAATAATATTTGGATATTCAACATGGAGAAAGGAAGTGTGGGGGATGTAGACCAGTTATGCATAGCGAAGGCTGACATCCTTGATTTTTGTAATATGCGGGAAATATCTGCAGAGTGCATATTATTCTACATTAGGTAACAAAACTACATCCATGTATAGAGTGTCTAAAATTTCATTTCAATCAATTATAATTATCAATATCAAATTTTCTATTTACTTGTCAATACTACAAATGGTTTTGGTAGACACTTATATACTGGATTGGAAACCATACATGGTGCACGACAGTTTTGCTTTGCTCATCCCACAGTGACTGCACCAGTTGGTTATGTAGACCCAAACGTTAGAACGAAAAATACTATGGGTAGATGGAGATCTGCAATTCGCAACCAATTATGGTTCTTTCTGTACTGTTGAGGGTATGTGGTGTTAAGTTTCAATAATTAGTTAGCCAAATAATTTAATAGTTATGCACATATTAACTAATAATTTATTATTGGTTTGCAGCAATCATTGGATGTTAGATGTTGTTAACCCATTCTACGTAACAACTTGGTTTTTTGATTCTTTGGCAAGTCATACCAATGAAATCAATAAGGACTTTAGGAAGATGATCGACAAGTAAGTTCAATAGAAACTTAATTTTAATAATTTTTTTTGTAATGAAATTTACAAAAAAATTGCATAATATTATAATAATGCTACAATGTATGTGTTGATATAGTGTATTCATTGCATGGAAGAAAGAGACTAGGAGCGTAACCATGAAAAAAATTGACTGGCAAACCCATACACAGGTAAATTAGGATGGTTAAAATTGAGTATTATTGTTGTTAGTTTACATACTTATCAAACACAAGTAGTATTTCTTACATAATATGACGTTAACATTTATGATTGCAAATGTAGACTCCTAAGCAGCTTGGTAGTACGGAATGTGGTTACAACATAATGATGATAATGTGAGACATCATTAGGAACAAATACCTCACAAAAACTTAAACTCCCATGTGAGAACCACCAATTTGCCTGTACTCCAGTGCAATTTATTTATTTTTATTAAACTATTTTGTACATATGTATCAATTTGTAATAAACTAATTGCATGTGCAGTATGAGGAAGTGAAGTGGCCACAACATGTTGTCAACCAATTACGAGCTTAATGGGCATCTGCTATGATCAAAGCTCTTTCAAACTCATGACAATTTCTGCTTGGTGGCCTCATTGGGTTTTGTAAATTTTGTTCATTCTTTGGTACTTATTATTAATTTATTAAATAATGATTTTGTAACTTTTGTAAAAAATATTTTTTATTTATGTAGTGTACGGGTTTTTTTATTTTTTGTTTACAGAATCGTTTTTTTTTTTTAATGATTTTCTTACTATTGTTTAAATGCCTTGGTTATAATTTTGTCTTAAACAATTCATTCGAATAATTACAAGCATCAATGGTAATGACAATAGTGAAGGCTAAAAGGGGAAAGAAATTTAAAAAATGAGGCCTAAGCCAACGCTAGTACACGCCAAAGATGATGGCTTTGGTATTTTTAAAGTTTTTCTACCCTCTTTTAAACTTTCATCTTTTTAATGATTTTCTTACTTTTGTTTAAATTCCTTTATTATTAGTTTGTCTTATACAATTCATCCGAATAAGTACACGCATCAATGAGGCATACACCGACGTTGGTATATGTGAATAGTGTTGGCTTCGATATTTTTTAAGTTTTTCATTTTTTTTTTAAAATTTGTTAAGGATACAAAAGAACAAAAAGGAGGCCTACGCCGACGCTGGTACATGTAAATAGCGTTGGCTTTGGTCATTTAAAATTTAAATTCCTTTGTTATAATTTTGTCTTAAACAATACATTCAAATAATTATAAGCATCAATGGCAGTTACAACAATGAAGGATAAACAGGGAAAAAAAAATGAAAAATATGGCCTACGCCGACATCGGTTCATGTCAACAGCGTGGGCTTTACTGTTTTTAAATTTTGTCAATTTTCTTAGACAATTTGTACTTTTTAATATGTACTTATTTGACCAAAATCAGACAAGAAATTTACACGCACTAAACGAAATTTTAAAGGCAATATAGTCAATAAATTATCCTAATGTTGTGGTCATACGCCAACAAGTGGTCGTTGAACTAGTGTCGGCGTTGACATATCAGACGATGCTGAAAAGAAAATGTTGCATCAGCGTTTATGCATAAGATGACGATGAAGAGAAAATGTAACGTCAGCGTTGGTCCCCTAGTAAACGTAACACATCATCTTTTTGTTCTAGCTTGATTCTTTACATGATTTTGCAAAGTTTATTTGAATTTCGCAGAAATTATTTCGATCAAAATCGGTGCAAAAACATGTAAAAATCAAACAAAATTACAAAAGAAATATACTCAACAAATAAGCTTAAACCGAAGCTTGGTCATTTACCTAGCGTCAGCATTTATGATTAAGACGACGATGACGTGAAAACGTAACGTCGGCGTTGGTCCCCTGGTAAGCGAAACACATCATCTTTTTGCTCAAGCTTGATTCTTTACATGATTTTGCAAAGTTTGTTTGAATTCCTCAGTAATAGTTTTGACCAAAATCGGTGCAAAAACATATAAGAATCAAACGAAATTACAAAGGCAATACACTTAACAAATAAGCTTAAGTAGACACTTGGTCATTTACCTAGCATCGGCATTTATTATTAAGACGACGATGACGCGAAAATGTAACATCAGCGTTGGTCCCCTGGAAAACGAAATACATCATCTTTTTGTTTTACATTGATTCTTTACATGATTTTGCAAAGTTTGTTTGAATTCCGCAGTAATTATTTCGATCAAAATTGGTGCAAAAACATGTAAGAATCAAAAGAAATTACAAAGGCAATACACTTAACAAATAAGCTTATGCTGACGCTTGGTCATTTACCTAGCGTCAACATTTATGATTAAGATGACGATGATGCGAAAACGTAACGTCAGCGTTGGTCCTCTGGTAAACGAAACACATCATCTTTTTGTTCAAGCTTGATTCTTTACATGATTTTGCAAAGTTTGTTTGAATTCCTCAATAATAATTTCGACCAAAATTGGTGCAAAAACATGTAAGAATCAAACAAAATTACAAAGGCAATACACTCAACAAATAAGCTTAATTCGACGCTTGGTCATTTACCTAGCATCGACATTTATGATTAAGACGACGATGACGTGAAAATGTAACATCGGTGTTGGTCCCCTGGTAAACGAAACATATCATCTTTTTGTTCAAGCTTGATTCTTTACATGATTTTGCAAAGTTTGTTTGAATTCCTCAGTAATTAATTTGACCAAAATCGGTGCAAAAATTTGCAAGAATCAAACGAAATTGCAAAGGCGATACACTTAATAAATTATCCTAATTTCTGGACGTACGCCAACGAGTGGTCGTTGATATAGCATCGACGTTTCTAACTAGAACGACGATGAAGCGTCAATGTAACGTCGGCGTTTGTTCCCTAATAAACATAACATATCTTTTTATTGTAGCTTGATTCTTTACATGATTTTGCACAATTTATTTGAATTCCTCAATAATTATTTTGACCAAAATCGATACAAAAACTTACAAGAAGCAAACGAAATCACAAAAGTAATACAGTCAATAAATTATCCTAATGTTGTGGAGAAAACAAAATCACAAAGGCAATATAGTCAATAAATTATCCTAATGTTGTGGGCGATGGTTGGTCGTTGAACTAGCGTCAGCGTTTACACAAAAGACGACCAAGAATAGAAACCATAGCATCGGTGTTGGTCCCCTACTTAACATAACACATCTTTTTGTTCTAGCTTTATTTTTTACATGATTTTGCAAATTTTGTTTCAATTATAATTTTGTCCAAAAGCAGTACAAAAACTTACAGAAGCAAACAAAATTACAACGGCAATATAGTCAATAAATTATCCTAATGTTGTGGCCGTAAGCCGACGAGTGGTCATTGACCTAGGATTTTGAAAGTTTGTTTAAATTCCTCAGTAATTATTTTGTCCAAAATCGGTGCAATAACTTATAAGAAGCAAATGAAATTACAAAGGCAATACAGTCAATAAATTATCCTAATGTTGTGGCTTTAAGCCGACAAGTGGTCGTTGATCTAGGATGATGAAGCTTCAATGTAGCGTTGGCATTGGTCCACTAAATTATCATAACATCTCTTTATGTTCTTGCTTTATTTTTTGCAGGATTTTTCAAAGTTTGTCTAAATTCCTTAGTAATTATTTTGTCCATAATCAATGCAAAGTTTGATCTAGCATCGGATTTTCTGATTGATTTAATTTTAGGAATTTTTGTAAATTTTGAGGTTTGTTAACGATTTTTGTAACAAAACCTTAGTCATTATCTTGTCTAAAATCATTTAAAAATTTACAAGCATCAATGGAAATTTCAATAGTAGTGAAGGATAACAATAAAAAAGGCACTTGAAAAAAAAAAAAAAAAAACAGATACAAACGCCAACGCTACAATATCTAAATAGAATCAGCGTTGGTGTACATTTCGATTTTTTTATTTGTTTGATTATATTTTTTTTTACAATTTTCTATATTTTGTTTACAATTATATGTCATTTTTTTTTGTCTAAAATCATGCTGCAATTTAACAAGATCATCGAAATTAAAACATTGACATATAATAAGAAACTTTTTGTTCTAAAGCCAACACGTATTTGTTTCCGTAGCGTCGGCGGTGGTCCATTTTTTAATTTCTTCATTTTCTTTGTAACTTCTTTTCTTTCTAATGATTTTTTTGATTTTTTTTAGAATACTTTGTCATTATTTTGTCTAAAATCATTCAAACAATTTACAAGATCAATGGAAATTAGAGTGGTGAAAGATAACATTCATAAACAAGTAACAAAAACAAGGGGTAAGCTTTACATGTCAAAAGCACAGCTTTGCTGATTGATTTAATCTTGGGAACTTTTGTAAATTTTATGGTTTGTTAACGATTTTTGTAAAACATTTACAAGCATCAATGGAAATTTCAATAGTGAAGGATAACCAGAAAAAAAACACTTAAATAACAGAGTCGAAAATAGCCGACGCTATTATTTAGAAACAGCATCCGCCTTGGTGTACTTTTTAATGTTTTAATTTTGTTCATGATTTTATTTTATTTTTATTGATTTTGTATATTTTTTTTAACATTATTTGTGATTATTTTGTATAAAATCATTAGAAAATTTACAAGCATCAATGGAAATTACAATAGTGAAGAATAACAATAAAACAAAATTTTAAATAAAAAAATGTAATACGCTGATGCTTTTACGTGTATGTAACGTCGGCTTTGGTTCAAGTTTGTCAATTTTGATTTTTTTTTTAAATTATCTTATAATTTTTGTTTCAAAACCTTTATCATTATTTTGATGTAACGAGAAATTTATGGAATCGAAAAGTTGCACTAAACTTTACCAAGTGTATCCATTACTACCATTTTATATGATTCATTTAGAATCAATAACAAATAGAAAAATGCCATTTAATTAACGAAGTCATATTGCATAGTTCAACAACATAAGTTAAATTTTTTTTTTGGGATACATTTGCTTCTTAACAAGATCATAGCAGAATTTAGTACATAATTAGCTTCAAGAATATTATTAGATTTCTCCACTTGTAAGGACAAATGATGAATTTCACAGATAAGTATATCCATTTTGTCAACCTTAAGCTCTCCTTCTTTTGCCCAAATGAATTTACCACATCCATTTTTCTGTGTCAATTGAATTTATAAAATGAAAACCAAATGAAAATTTAATTAATTTATAAGCAAAAACAAATGACAATTCAACACATTCATAATTCTGTACGACCTGTTCTCCATCCAAGTATTTCCAAAATTGACGATTTGGGTTCTTATCTGTCCTTAACGTTTTTAAATGCATATATTGTCCACATGAGCACATCCGGATCAGTTGAACTTCACTAGTACTAGTTGACATGCTTACACAATTAATCTCCAGCTGTGACTTCTAAATAAGATAATGCAAGATTTAATAAGCCATTGGTTCACATTAAATAAAATAAAATAAAAAATAAAGCAGAGGCTCACAATTACTAACCTTTGGGATTGTTGAGGAAAAGGGCTAGACGGTGGAAGCAAAGAATATCTGGGGCTGGGAGAGGGAGATGGCGGATTTTATTTGGAACTTAGAAATGCTGAGAGATGGTGGGATTTGAATGGAAAATTTTGAAACAGTTCGAGATGGTGGAATTTATTGAGAATTTTGAAATTTTGAAACCGTGAGAGATGAATTTCAAAATTTTGAAATGATGAGGTCCGTGAACAGTTGTGTGACGCGGGAAAGGAAATGATTTGTTATTGCGGGATGATTGTAATTTTTCACGTGTGACAGAGAAGTATTTAAGCCGTTCATTGGATAAGTTGAAATCCAATGGCTGGGCATTTCCCCATGGTTTTGGACCACACCCATCATGGTCAGGACCGACCTGACCATATATATATATATAGGGAGATTCTATGATCAGGACTGTTCATATTTGGATCAGGGGCAAAGTAGATGCTATTTTAAAAAAATTCTAAATAGCGTAGGTTTTTCCTATATGTATGAGAGAAAAGCCGATGCTATTTAGGATTTTTTTTTAAAATAACATCTTTTTTTTTCTGGTCCATATCCGGACGGTCCTGACAGTAAAAGGACTCTATATAAGTATTCACGAAAAAACATATATATATAGAGAAATGTTATAAAATGAATCCATCCACATCATATGGAAAGGACATTGATATCCATTTTCTTTTCTCCATTTAATGAAACGATGTATTGGCATCCATTTAAAAAAAAAACGAAAACAAAAAACAAAACCCACATCCATTTCTTTCTTTTAATGAAACTATGCGTTGGCAACCCTATTCCAAAAAAAAAAAAAAAGAAAGAAAAAAAAGAAGAAGAAGAAAATGCAGGTCTTCCTTCCTTCCTTTCTCTTCTTTCCTAACGCAGTTCATTCTTTTCTTTCCTAAAATCTCTAAACTAGCAGCACACCACCCATCAGTTTTCCTTTTCTGCTGCCCAACAGCTCGCCTCAGCTCACCATCCTCTTCCTTTGTCTCTAATCTTATGTAAGTTTCCTTCTCTCACTCTGCATTTTTTGCTCTACTGATTAGATTTTTTTTTTTTAATTATTGTTTTGATTTTCTTCTCACCATTTTTGGCTCTCCTGTGTTTTCTTTTTTCTTTTTTCTTTTTTTGAAAAGGGGTGCCAACAGACCGTTTCATTAAAAAAATGAAATGGATGAGGGTTTTCTTTTTTTTTCAAAAAGGGTGCAAACGCACCGTTTCATTAAATGAAAAAGAAAAAAGAAAACAGACATCAATGTCCTCTCCATATGGTGTGGATGGTTCATTCTATAGCACTTCTGTATATATATATATATATATATTTTTTTTTTACCATGTAAAAATATGTATAAATATTTTATGTGAATATTAGAAAAAGATAAATAATTTTTTTAAAAATTATTATTAATGTTTCACAAATGCACAAAATAAATTATGATTTTTATACAAAAAGATCATTATTTTTACAGATATTCATATTAGAAAAATTATATATATATATATATATATATTATATTTGAACCTTTTAATTTGTCTTTAATTTCAATTGAGTACTCTAAAGTTTAATTTTTTCAATTAAGTGTCATAATTTATCTTTGGATTCCAATTTAGGCTTTTATTTTTATTTTTGTCTAATTAAGACTCTTAAATTGACGGATGAGAATTAGCTTCAGTGGTTGAGTATCTCTATTTATGCCCACCAGAATATGAGTTCGAGTCACACGAAATGCAGGCAAGCGGTTCGAGTCACATAGAATATGAAGAGATTTTAGATAGTTTGTAATTAAGTAATTTATTTTAAAAAAAAATTAAGACGCTTAAATTCAGTTTTTTATCTCAATTTAGACATAGGATCAAATTACATTTGGATCCTTTCTAAGACATTCCGATACCAAACTTATTGAAGTTCATCATTAATCTTATTCAAAGTTTAGAAATCATCAAAAGCATCCCATCTTAACAGTTAAAAGGGTAAAATTAGCCATTTCATGTTAGATTTTTAATAAAAATAAGAAGAAAAAAAATTAAAATAAGTATTATTTTAATTACTATTATTATTTATATTTCCCGCTTTCCCTTTCCTTCTCTCTTTCGCCTCCTCCATATCCAAAATCTCGTACACATTCAAATCACAGATCTGTCCCATTTATTTCCAAATCACCTCGAACCGGAGTCTGCCATATCTGCTGAAGCAAGCTTCTCTCATTGGAATTGTTAACCTTGCCATCTATCAGAGCCATCCTTTCCTTTCTTTTATCTTTCCGTCTCCACTTTTCCACTTTCTATTCTTCCAAGCTCACAGCGGCTTAGCCCCTCTCCCTTTAATCTGTGTCTTGAGTCACCTGCAAGTTCACCGTTACCAACGCCAAAACGAGATACCGGAGCAGTTCAAGAGATGAGTTTTGAGGAGTTTTGTATTTTCTTTAATACGTACATATGTATGTATATATAAATATATGTATATATCTATATTTATATATACATACAAGATGCAATTTTGATATTGAATTCTGAGTTTCCCTGAGATGAATTTATTTCTTGAACATTTGATTGTATTATTCTTTTGATAGATTTTTTTTTTTTTTGGTTTATTTTTGTATTTGATAAACTTCTTTGTGGGTTAGTTTTTTTTTTTTTTTTGAATAAATCGATTATGTTTTCTTGGCTTTTTTAGTGAACCAAATTGATTAGTCTGTTTGTAACTTATTGTTATTTTGGGTTTTTTTCAGTTCAAAAACCTCATTTATAGCAAACTTTAAGACTTAGTTGTAATAATGGAGATAGCTGATGGATTTTTTTTAAAATTTTTTTCTTGAAAATTATAGATAACTGATGGTTGTCTTGTGTTCCTAACAAATATAAACAAGAAAAAAAATTGTGTTATTAATATGCTCGTGGTTGAATTATTTTTGAAAATATAATTTTAGGAAATTTGCGGTAGAAAAGTTATGAGGATTGAGTTGTTTGAGTTATTTTATTTAGATTGTAGGATTTTTTATTTTTTTCTCAAAGAATAAAATGATTATTAATTTAATTTTACCACCTTTTTTCCTCTTATTTGTACTTTTTTTCATATTGACGTGTATTATGATATTTTTTTGAAAATATTATTTATATGTATTATTAATATTTCATAAAAAAAATAATCAGGAATTATTAATTTAAAAATATAATATCAACATTTTAGTATTTATTTTTAGAATATTAATGGATTTTAATATTGAAATTTTTTTAGAATATTAGTGGTTAATTGTTTTTTGAAAATTCAATATTTTTTATTAGAGTGGAGATTAATTCTGAGTGGTAAAATTGACTTTTTATTAGTCAAAACTAGTTACCTGTGAGTTCTAGTTAAAGTGTTAGAGCATTCATAAGGAATTTTTTAAGATAAAAGAATATATTATTTATAATAAATAGTATCTTTTAAAATAACTAGTAAAATTTGAAAATGCTCTCCAACAAATTCTCTATTAAGTTTTTTATTTTATTTTTTCTATAAACATTTATTGTTTTACTTGTAGTGTCTCTCTTTTATATGAATTACTTAGCTTTTAAATAATATAATAGTGGCATAGAAAAATATGTTACATTCAATTAAATAAATATAATATTAACATAAAGAGTGGTTTTGACTCTCTATATTTGGAGAGCAAAATTAACTCTTTATATTAAAAAATCACAATAAAAAGTTCATTGGAACTTTTTTTTAAATGTTATCTCTTTAAAATAAAAAGAATGCTACATTTAGAGATTCTCTTGGGAATGTTCTTAGTACTAGTTAAACTTTTTATTAACATATATATATATATATATATATATATATATATATATATATATATATTTTAACATGATGAATTCTTCAATTCTTAGGAGGTTAACAATGAAGTTCAATATGCTTGGTACTTAAAGTGTAATTATAATCTTTTAGAGGGGGTTCAAATGTAATTTCACCTTAGGCATAGTATATACAGGAATATTCAATTTGCATTTTAAAAAAACTTTTATTGACTTTTATTTTATTGATAAGACTTCAAATGATTTTTGTTATTTATAGGACCTCAAATGATTTTATTTATAAGACTTCAAATGATTTTTGTGAAGTTTATAAAATTATGAAAAATTCTCATAAGCTTTTATATACTTTCATTTTAACATACTTTACTAGACATTAATAGACTTATATATATATATATATATATATATATATATATATATATATATTAATAAATTTTTGTTGACTTTTAAATATAAATATAGACTTTGTAAAAATAAAATTATAGGTTTGTAATTAATTTAAAATCTGAAGAATTTTTAAAAAGATTAAATTTTAAAGGTATTCAATTTAGATTTTAAAATAATTCATACAAGTCAAAAGATATACAATTAAGATTTTTTTAATTTTATAAAAATTTATTAAAAATCTAAATATATTCAATTAAAACTTTATAGAATTATTTTAAAATTTAAAAGTATTTAAAAAGTAATTGATTTTAAAAATTTTTAAAAATGATGGATTATAAGTGAAATTGTACAGAAAAATGTTAATGTAAAATATAGTTTTAATTCTAAACATTTCATTTGATTCTTGTAAATCCCATATAAAATCTATAAAATTTCTTAACAATCCATTAGATCCTTTTAAATCTATAACTCTTTTTAAATTCCTTAATCTCTAAATTGAATACACCTCTTATATTTCTCATATCAACAAAAAAAAAAATTAAAAGAATAAAAGAAATAACCTTGTGTATAGATAACTTTCATATTTTGTATTTTTTTTTTTTTGTGTATATTTTGGATATATAATCTAAAATATTTTAATTGCACATATATCTTTTTGTCAAGGTCTCTTCTCTATGCAATTCAAAAACCATTTACAAATTGATTGACGAGTTTTTGTGGACCTTTAATTTTTTTCTCTTTTATTTTTCATTTTTTTATTACAATTATATGTTCTTAATCCGATTTCTAACCTTGGTATTAAAATTATAGTTACTAGAAATTGGATTCTATGTATGTATATGCATTTAAACCACTTTTCAAGTTAAAATTATTTATCATTAAAAACATTAATCAAATATGTAAAAAATTATACATATTGGATAAATCTGAAAAATTCAATTTTTCAGATTAAATTTTATATTATTAAAATTTAAATAAATTATTAAAAAATAGTTATGTTGTAGGATGTAAATCAATTATTTTCTTTCTACATCATTCTATTTTATTTATAAATTAACAATCTATTATTTTTTTTTTTTTCATTTCTATTTATTTTATCATGGAGAAGTAGGCAACGAATGGGTAATCTAAGAGTACTAGAGTTTTGTTATTTTTTCCAATTGGAGGAAGTGATGCAAAAATGGCTTTTGGGATTAATGCAATTGAAGTTATTTTAAAGTTTTCAAAGTTTTGAAGTCAAAACATCTCTAATGGTCTGTTCAAATTGGACATGTTCATCTAAAAAAATTTTACAACATCAAAGTAATAAGCAATCATTGAAAAAAATTAACTCTAATAGTATTGTCAGGATGATGTGATTAAAAAAGTAAAAATTGTCTAACAAATTAAACCTTTTATTAGTGAAATCTTTTAGATTGTGTGAGTCGTAAATTGAGCTTTTTCTCTCCTTTATCCTCTCATATTCTCTACTAGCATGCCAAATTCTAAATAGAAGTCATTGAAAGAAAATTTTAAATAGATATTATTTATTAATAAACACTATATCATCCAAATATCAATACTTTTTTGAATTCCTTACCATATAAGATATTCAATTGATAGGATTATTGGAGATGCTCCAAATGGATTGAGAAATTTTTTTTAATTATTATTATTATTTTTTATTTCAAACCGAAGAAAAGTCTTAGATTTTAAAAATCGATAAAAGTTATTAACATTTTGAATACCATATGGTTCTTATAGATTTTAAGAAAAAATTAATTGAATACTTTTTAAATTTTTTAAAACTTTTAAAACCTATATTGAATACACATAGACTTTGATAGAATCTTTTAAAATTTATATTGAATATATTCATATTTTTGGAATCTTTAAAGGTATGAATGTACACAAACTTTTAAATTCTAAAAAAATCCATAAAAATTATGTAAAATTATAGAATTTTTTCATTTATAATAACGCATTTATTTAGAGATTTTTTTTTTTTTTATGTTTTATCCATATTGAAACAAAAATTAAAAATGAGAACTTTTAATTGAAAAAATTGAAAATAGAGACTAAATTAAAACCAAAATGAAAATGAAAATATTCAATTGAAAATTTTAAAATTCGAAGCACTCAATTAAAATTTGGGACAAACTAAAAGGTTTGAAAGTATAACTAATCCTATATGTGTATATAGGATTTGACTCTCGGTAGGACCTTCTTTTGTCACACACACACACACACGAATATATATATATATATATATCCTAGTCTTTGTTTTATATATATATATATATATATATATGTATGTCCTAATCTTTGTTACATCTTGTTGTCTGGTTGAAAAATATTTGAATATTGTATACAAGCAAACAACCACAAGCAGTAAAGGGATTGATTATTAATTATATAACAGGATATATAAAGCTCTAATGCATCAAAGATCACTAGCTAGGATTTAGGATTACTAATTGCTACTAAGTAATATTATTGATGCTATAGATTCTTATTATATATTGTTAAAGATGCGAAGCATGCATGTGCAATATTAAGATGACCGATCGTATTATATATGATTGCACAGATTAATTAGATGCAAATTAACAAAAGACTACTTTTAGTGTAAGGGGTGCCCCCAACCCACCGGCAAAAACTTTCAAACAGGGCATAATTATTATTTGGAATCTGAATACATAATCCGAATTATTTTAATGTTAATTATTTTAATGTTAAATTAAGCTCATAATACTCCTTTGTTGTCTTTTATTGAATTGTGTTCAATAGTGCTTTCTCTTTCTTCTGTTTTTCAAAGAGAGCAATTTGCTTATCTTTCTTGGAGTTTATGGAATACAAGAAATAACTTAGTGCATGGTGGTTTGGCACTGTCTGATAAACTTTCGATTCCCATTGGCTTCCGACTAACATTTGGAATTTCAGAAGGCGAATCCAAGACGATGCTTGGATTGTGGCTAAGGTGAATGTTGATGCTTTTGTGGCTAAGGATCGTGGTGTGGTATGTACGTAGGGGTTTGAGCAGTTATCAGGAATGCATTTTGCCAATTAATGGCAGCTGCAGCTAATTAAGCCATTTTCCAGCTTTGTTTTCCTCTCTTTCTACTGAGTTTTTATCAGTAAAAGAAGGTCTGATATTTAGTTTTCAAGCCTTCAAGACATTGAATTTAAAAGTTACTCCATGCAGGCAGTTAATTTATTGCTGGATAGAACGGAGTATTTGGTTAATGATGCTTTTGTCGTGGAAGAAATTAAGAACATTTATGGATTAAATAATAATAAAACAAATAGTAAAGAGGGCCCGTGGAAATATATAATTATACAACCAATCGATATTATCATCAGTATTTTTTTTACCCATTCCATATTGAAATGATAAAAAAATATCAGATTATTAATTAATTTTTATAATTTTAACTTTTAAAATATCAAATGATTAATAAATAAAAATTAATAGTAAAATCATCGTCTAATGTAAAAAATTATATATATACATATATAAAAGACAAAATGTGATATTTAAAGGACAAATTGTGGACAAACCCATTTGAATATGACTTGGATTTCCACCATTGCCAGTGCTACAGCCCCACATACATAGTTAAGGTCAATCCAATAATGTCAAATATGGGACATGATGAAATTATCATCCGTATGCAATATGCATTTATCTAGGCACAGGCCTTCGATATTAAGGTATGGGCCGCTTTTTTTCCTAGATATCTCATCCACTTTATTTTTCCCACTCCCTCTCTCTCTCTCTCTCTCTCTCTCTCTCTCTCTCTCTCTCTCTCTTCCTTTTTATGGTCAATTCAATCTTCCATCGATCTTCCAATTAATTTCTTATTCTATTAGCTAGATTAATATATTGGCTCCGTATTCTCATCACTAAGTTTAAATTAAATTGTATGACGTATACTGGCTTATAATGCGATATTTTAGAGCTAAATTAGTACATGCATTGGCAATATTTAATCTTCCAACATTATATATATTGACCTCATAAGTAGATGAGGATCAAGTATATAAATTATATATATATATATATATATGTTATTTAATGTGTATTTCTGTGCAGGCGGGGTGTTCAAATTAAGTATATATGAAAGTTGGAAAGAAAAGATCTGGTCCAGAAAGAGAGATCGAAGTAGTAGAGGAGGTGGCTTGAAGTTTGATAGGCATGAATTATAAGTTGAAAAGTGAATATTGTACTGGTCATGGAAATGGCAGCATCATTCTTCATTCACATTCATAGGGTATCGTACTCTTTCTTCCTGGGGAGGTGTGCTTTCATTATACGCTTAGTAAGAGACTGAGACTAGTGGAGTGATTATTTAAAGTAGCTCTAGTTTTATTGTCGATGGATACGTATGTAGTCTGTACCTGCATATTTGTTAATTTTCGTTTCTCTTTCTAATTTACAACTTTCTACTTTGTTATAAGCATCTGGCTGCAAGAGAAAAAAAATGATGAAATAGAATACTAATTGGAGGCAACTACTACTTACTCTTATGGCTATGTGTATGAGATATTGAGATGGCATGGCATGCGCCATATCCGTATGCATTTTAATTGATTCATATATTTGAAATTTAAAAAAAAAAAAAAAAAAGACAATTAAACTGATATCTGTAATAATAAGGATATGCTAGCTTTTTAAGTTCGACCTAGTGTTCGAAAGCATATACATATATATATATATATATATATATATATATATATATATGTATATATATGTGTTTGTATATATTTATAGTCTCTTTTTCGTTGGTCTTTTGGCCTTTTATTTTCCAATGCAGTAGTGCTTTTTTCTTTTACAAAGAGTAGGAAGGGATACTGTGCATAAGAATGAGGACCATTAATGCCACCTTCTAAAGATGCTTCCTTTGCCCTTTAAGTAAACACCAGGCAGCCATCTTTTGAGGAAATAAAAGCTCTCGGGGAGCCAAAGGCGTTCAAAGCAAGTTTTTTTTTTTTGGGTAAATATACATATGGCATGCATTTCTATTTTCTAGGCTCATGCTTGGCTTTCATAAATTTGGGCTCCCCTACTTATACCTACTCGACCCTAGTCAAACCCACTGTAACGTTCTTTTCCATCCCAATATTGATTTCATAATTATGCTGTCTAGCAAACCTTAATTGCTACTCCATCATCCTTTGCCTTTCTCTTTTTATTTTCTTTTTTTCCCCCAAAAAAAAATTAAAAAAAATTCAATATTTCTTTATAGTTGGGACCCCTTATGTACCCTTCTCTACCCTTCCTATCAATTGTTGTGTTTGCAAGTGTGTATATATATATATATATATATATTGAAAAAGGATTGCCAAACCAATTTGACTTACCATGATTTTGCAAACTTGAAACATAACAGTAAAATGTGAAAAGGCGCTATATATATATAATTATATATATATGTATGCATATTCATTTTATGATGAGATGTGTATTTGGAAGCCAGGTGATATATAGATACATTTTTTTTTTCATTAATCTGTAAATACATATATGAAAAGAGAAAAATATATGTAAACGTATATACCTACATTTTGAGGAGGAAAAAGAATTTAACCTATCGTTACTTCTTCTTTGATTAGTACTTTTTAAGTAGGATTTAAAATATTATTAAATTTATATTTCATCATTCTTTAAATTTTAAGTTTTAATATTAATTTGATTCATGGGCCAATACTCCTCTCTTTCCATATATATATATATATATATATATACATACCCATCTTTAAAATTTTACTTGGTATGTTTTCTCGGAAATTTAAATGGATCGCCTACTCTCCTTCATTCTACTCTTATCTGTTTGCATATTATGAATAAGAGAGAGATAACAATAAGCACATATATCAATTGTGGGAGTAGACCAATTGGCATCCATAATGCATGTTAAGAAATTAGCCTATGAATTTGCCAAAAACAGAAACAATGAAATTAGCCCATGAGAAAAGGCAGGCCACAATTGACTGTGACCCTTCAAAAGGGCTGCAGACCTGGCAATCGATCAGCAACACAGATAGATAGAGACATCTCAAAAGGGCACACCTTGGCTCTCAACTCCGATCCATCTCACTAGATTGCTTGCCACGTGCCAATTGCGTTGACAGAATTAATAAATATCGATTAAAGTGGCTATATGTACATATTCTAGATGGATCCTTTCATACACATATGTCTGTGACAAAATCAGCATGAGATACATATACATATGTGGACGACGATGAGACAGACAGATCCAGAGAGACTTTGTTGATGCTAATACACAAGAGCTCTCTTTCCTATGTATGAGGGGGCCATGGATTTATCATTTGGCCGCCTGAGAGAGGCAGAGAGAGAACAGAGTAATTCATATCATGTATTATTTATTTATATAAATAGTATCAATTATGTTAATAATATACAAGAGCACTCTTTTCCATGTGGGGTGGGGGGTGGGCGATTTTTTTCTTTTGCTTTTGTTTCAAAGTGGAAGATGATTTTAAAAAAAAAAAAAAGGGAAAAAAAAAGTGGAAGATGATCAAAAGCAGATTATCATCTCTGCTTTTACTTTTCAGCCCTCTCTTTAAGACTACACCATCTTCTGATAAATAAAGCTCTCACCTCTCTCAAAGATATATATATATATATATATATAATATACAACATATATTTTACACAGAGAGTTGGTCACAGCTCCCTGTAGTAGTGTAGGGAAGGAGAAGGAATAAAGTGGTGGAGCAGATAAAGCTTCAAGTAGTACTGTACTGCTTCCTCTCCTTCGAATTCCATGCAACATTATTATATATTGATGATCATTCAAACATCAGAGATCCGTAATGATATATTCATAATCATCATCTTTTTTACCTTCTTACAATCAACTCCATCTCTTCTGCTGTATGCATATATATATATATATTAATAATATCCAAATTTTCCGTATATTGATTCCATCATCAGCCTGCAGGCTGCTCCCATCCGTGTGCCTATGCACCACCTCTCGCTACGAGATAGAGTAATAATAAATAAAAAATAACCCTTGTTCATTTTCAATTTCTTTAATTAATTTATATATGGCCACAGAGGACATGATCATTGATATTAGTAATTATATATACATGTCATACAAGGCCCTACCATTACCAATTGGACCAAGTACACGTGAGAGCTAGGTAAGTCTTGCAGGGTGTGCGGTGACGATAGAGATTAGGAAAGCACAACTATCATATATAAATAATAAATGTACATATTGTTTTTTACTTTTTTATGGGTCCTGTATGCATATTATATAATAATAATTAAGATGTTTATATTATTATTATTATGCTTTTTCTTGCCATCTTTTGCATTCATCAGGAACCTTTTATCATGGCAAAAAATTATAAATGCAACCTGAATTATTGCATATTGGAAATTAATTTCCTTGTATGTATGATGTCTAGCAATTATACCTCACAATTATATATATATATATATATATATATTATACAGTTATATACAGTTTTGATTTAGTTAGATATCTTAGTTTATAAAATCAAAATACAGTTCAGATTAATAGTAAACTGGTCATTTTCACTTTAGATTATTATATATATATATATATATATATCACTTTCATTCTCTCGCTCTATACACTCACTATATATGTTCTTAAATAATTACTCTTATATTGATGGATGCATATGCTGCCAATGAGTTGCATTTACGTTCGCATATATAAAACCTATCCGAGAAAGAAGTTGCATACTTACATAATTTATGAATATACACACGTGTATATAAATATATGGCATCTATAATATTATACATGTAGGTGGGATTGTAGGAGCAGTACTAAACTGAAAAAATCCATTGTGCTCCCGGGAGCACCAGAAATGAGCTCGTAACAATATTGATCTGTATACATGTGGCTTAGTTTTGCTGTTTTGGCGCTAGCTTCTCCCAGCTTTAAATTTGCATATATCATAAAAAACGTGTGGAACATATATAAATGAAGCCATTTTACAGAAAGCTTAATTCAGGACATTGAAACCATTTTCAATGATTCAAACTCTCTCTCTCTCTCTCTCTCTCTCTCTATTTCAAAGCAATAAAGAGCATTCCTTTGATTAAAGTTAAAGGGCATTTTTGTCATATGAATAAAGAAAGGCAGCATCAACAACACTTTATATGCTTTTTTTTTTTTTTTTTTTTTCTTTTGCCTCCTCCCTCCCCCTAATCTTTACTTTAAATTTCTGTTATCCAACGGCCTTCTTATTTCCATTTCTCCAATCAAATATATATATATATATATATAAATATATATTTCTTTTCATTTTAATAATTTGACTAAACCTTGTTCTCTTCCTTTCTCTGTTTCTTTTGCTTTTCCAGGATACCAAAATATAGAGATAATAAACATCTTGAGAGTTGAGAGAGCAGAATTTCAACCTTCCTATCTAGCTACTCTGAAAGTAAAGAAAAGAAAGAGAGAAAGCGAGAAAGAAAAGGAGAGGCTTAGCTTCTTCCTTATATTTGAAGACTCTTTCGCAGTGAAGATGTTTGATTCCTTAAGCCCATGCACACTTGAAGTTTCTGAGATTCCTCCTACTTTTCCATCCTTTTCTGGAAAATCCATCATTGCCTGGATGCTTAAATCCCTTCCTCTCTGCTTTGAGTACTTCCAAACCCAATCTTGTTCAAAGTAATTTACCGAGAAGGAAAAGAAAAGAAAGAAAGAAAGAAAGAAAGAAAACAAACAAAAAACAAACAAACATGGTCATGGTCCCTAGTCTTGTCAATATTGTTTTGACAGTACTTCTCTCAGTTCTGGGTACCTCCTCATGTTTTGCTTCTTCTTTGCTCAGTGATTATGAAGTGCTAGTGACACTGAAGCAAGGCTTTGAATTCCGTGGCGTGCCGGCTTTAAGCAGTTGGAATTCGTCAAGCCCAAGCTCGGTTTGCTCGTGGGGTGGAATTGGATGCTCCAGAGGAGGACGAGTTGTTTCAGTAGACCTGACAGATTTGGGCTTGAGCGGTTCTGTTTCGCCGGCTCTGATTTCAAGACTCGATCAGCTGGTCCACCTCTCGCTTGCGGGAAACAACTTCTCCGGCAGCATTGAGATTGGCAATTTGACCAACCTCCGATTCCTTAACATTTCAGCCAACCAGTTCGACGGCGGCTTGCATTGGAACTACTCCAGCATCCCAAACTTGCAAGTGTTGGATGCATATGACAACAGCTTCGCTGCTCTCCTCCCCCTTGGCATTTCCAGCTTGAAGAAGCTCAGGCACCTGGATCTCGGAGGCAACTACTTCTATGGCACAATCCCACCGAGCTACGGGAGCTTGGTTGGGCTGGAGTACTTGTCCCTCTCTGGAAATGATCTTCAGGGCAAAATCCCCGGTGAGCTGGCCAATCTCACTGGTGTGAGAGAGATTTACTTGGGGCATTACAATGTTTTTGAGGATGGGATTCCTGCGGAGTTTGGGAAACTGGTTGATCTAGTTGTCTTGGATATCTCGAGCTGCGGATTGGAGGGTCCAATCCCTCACGGGCTTGGGAATTTGAAGGCTCTGGACACTCTGTATCTGCACACCAATCTTCTTTCGGGCTCAATTCCAAGGCAGATAGGCAACTTGACGGGCTTGGTGTATCTTGACCTCTCCAACAACATGCTCACTGGAGAAATCCCATTGGAGTTTGCGAATCTCAAGCGGCTCAAGCTTTTCAACCTCTTCATGAACCGACTGCATGGCTCCATTCCGGACTACATCGCGGGGGAGTTTAGGGAATTGGAGACTATGGGGCTGTGGATGAACAACTTCACAGGGATAATTCCCCAGAAACTTGGGCAGAATGGGAGGCTGCAGGTGCTGGATTTGTCGTCCAACAAGCTCACCGGTACAATTCCCCCAAACCTCTGCTCCTCCAGCCGGCTGAGGATACTAATTCTCCTCAACAACTTCCTATTGGGTCCCATCCCGGAAGGCTTGGGAGCATGCTCTAGCCTCACCAGAGTGAGACTGGGGCAAAATTACTTGAATGGAAGCATTCCGGACGGCTTAATTTACTTGCCTTTGCTAAATCTGGCAGAGCTGCAAAACAATTATCTCTCTGGATCCCTATCAGATGCATCATCATCACTGTCATCATCATTAGCCCACCTTAATCTCTCAAACAACCTCCTCTCCGGTCCTTTACCCACTTCCCTCTCCAAATTTCCGTCCCTTCAAATCCTTCTGCTCAGCGGAAACCAGTTCTCAGGTCCCATCCCTGCTTCCATTGGGCAGCTCCATCATCTGCAGAAGCTCGACATTAGCCACAACTCTCTGTCCGGACAAATCCCCCCGGAGATAGCCAACTGTACCTTCCTCACTTACCTGGACTTGAGCCAGAACAACCTCTCCGGCCCTGTTCCTTCCGAAATCTCCAACATTCGCAACCTCAATTACCTCAACTTATCCAGAAACCACTTGAACCAGACAATTCCCAGATCAATCGGAGGCATGAAGACCCTCACCACCGCGGATTTCTCCTTCAACGATTTCTCCGGCAAGCTACCGGAGTCGGGCCAATTCTCCCTGTTCAACGCCTCGTCGTTTGCCGGAAATCCCCACCTCTGCGGTTCTCTGCTAAACAATCCTTGCAACTTGAGCGCAATGGGCACGCCCAGAAAAGCAGCGGCAGCAGATTTCAAGCTGATATTCGCCGTGGGGCTGCTGGTGTGCTCCCTGGTGTTCGCGGCCGCCGCCATAGTGAAGGCCAAGTCCTTCAAAAGCAGAAATGGCGGCGGCGGCCGCCCGGAGTCGTGGAAGATGACGGCGTTCCAGAAGGTGGAATTTAAAGTATCGGATGTGCTGGAATGCGTCAAGGACGGCAACGTGATTGGGAGAGGAGGAGCCGGGATTGTGTACCATGGGAAAATGCCAAATGGGGTGGAAGTGGCGGTCAAGAAACTCGTAGGGATGGGCCACGACCATGGATTCAGAGCAGAAATCCAAACGCTGGGAAACATCCGCCACAGGAACATTGTCAGATTGCTGGCCTTCTGCTCCAACAAGGACACCAATCTGCTGGTGTACGAGTACATGCGCAACGGATCCCTCGGCGAGGCCTTGCATGGCAAGAAAGGATCATTGCTGGGCTGGAATTTGAGGTACAAAATTGCTATTGAAGCTGCCAGAGGCCTCTGCTATCTCCACCATGATTGCTCTCCCCTCATTGTTCACCGGGACGTCAAGTCCAACAACATTTTGCTCAACTCCACCTTCGAAGCCCACGTCGCTGACTTCGGCCTCGCCAAGTTCTTGTTCCAAGGGGGTGGTGCCTCCGAGTGCATGTCAGCAATTGCAGGCTCTTATGGCTACATTGCTCCTGGTATGCGCTCCTACACATCTTTAAACTAACTACCATGTGTAAATTGTATCCTCCATGATATTAATATTTATTTTTATTATTTATTTATCATTAAAATATTACTTGTTTGTTTATTTCTATCTGCTATCTGCTATCCGCTTTCCGCCATATACTACTTATATATATATATATATATATGTATACACATATGCTAGCTATAACCTTTAGCAGAGCTGCCTATCTCTACGCTCCAGTCGTAGTCGATCGGTTCAATATGTTTTTGTTAGTTTAGTTAGTTAGTCCATCAGTCAATAGCCAGTCAACAGTTTCAAAAATTTGTGGGTTGATTACAGTCAAATAGCCATATGGTTTGGTTGGTTTAAGAAGTGGGAGTTATTAACTTATAATTAGCTCGTTAATCTAATTTATTGAAAACGCCAGAATTAACAATTAATATATTCAAAAAGCAAATAGCAAGCCTACCGTAGAGGATTCTACCCAAAAAAGAAAAAAGTAGCGAAGAGGAAACTATTAGAGAGTAGAGAGTGTAGAATTTGGTAATGCTCGTAGAGGAAAATAACAGAGAGTAGCAAAGATGGTATTTTGGTATTGGGAATAGAGGGTGAGTGAGGAGTGAGATCATAAAGAGAGGTTAGTAAGTGGCAATCCAAATATTGAAAACCACTAGACCACCCGTGACTTGTGGCACGCACGCAGGCAAGCAGGCAGACAGGCAGGCAGGCAGGACAGAGAGAAAAAAAGAAAAAAGAAAAAAAAACAAATGGTAACATAATTTTGTTGCATGGTTTGCGTCGGTAAGCACAACAAATTCAATCACTAAGTTCGATCCATCTGTACATACAGTGCAGTAGACCAAATTAAGACTGAAAAGAGGGCAGGTGGAGAGAGGTGGGGGTGGGGGTCCATACAGTTATATATTTATTTATAAATCTGGAATTCAGAATTCGAGAGGTCAATCTTAAAATATGACAGGGTAGGAGTGACGTTGAGTTTCGTGAAAGCAAGCCAGCCAGCCTTTTAATAAATTACTATATCTACACACACACACACACACACACACACACACATATTGGTTTTGATATATATATAGTTATGGATGGATTTGGAGTTACTAAAAAAAGAAAAATGAATTGCACTGCAGAGTACGCGTACACACTTCGGGTGGACGAGAAGAGTGACGTGTACAGTTATGGGGTGGTGCTGCTGGAGCTGCTGACGGGGCGTCGTCCGGTAGGGGGTGAGTTTGGGGAAGGGGTGGACATAGTGCAGTGGTGCAAGAAAGCAACCTCCAACTGGCGCAGAGAAGAGCTAGTCCACATTCTGGATCCAAGGCTATCTTCTTCTTCTTCTTCTTCTTCTTCTGCTGCTTCTTCTAATTCTTCTTCTTCCTCCAATTCCACTAGTCAACAGCAGGAACAGCAGCGGCTCATGCACTTATTCTTCATTGCCATGCTCTGCATCCAAGACAACAGCGTCGAGAGGCCTACCATGAGAGATGTCGTCCATATGCTCTCCGAGTTCCATCCTAATTCCTCTTCTTCCTCTTCCCCCAATCCCAGCCCCAACAACAAACATCACCTTTAATTTTTGTTTCCTTAAAAATATTCATTACTAATTCATACATCTCCATCTCTTATTAACAATCAATTTTACAAATCATCCCGGCCACAACCAAAACACCCCACCCTCAATTGCTTCTTTACCTTTTTCTTTTTTCACTATTAAAGTGGCTTGCTTTTTTCTTATTACTTTTAATTATTTGTTTCTTTTGATTTCCTTAAAAATAGCAAATTAGTATATAGTTAGAGAGGGATTAATTTAGGACTAAAAACTATGAGGTGAATCGTGTCGCATACGTGCTTTTGTGATGTCTGTTTAATCAATATTGGCGCGTTCTTTTTTGTATTATATTACTTTTTCTTATTTTATGACATGTATACCACTCACACATCGAAATTTTCGTTTCTCTAGTCCGAACATTACAATCACTACTTTCACTTTTTGTTGAAGCTTCTTTACAAAGGTTATTTTTTTGCGTGCGTCATCTTTGTAACATTTGCCATTATTAATATACAATGGGAAATCCTATATATTTACAATATAATTTGGACTTTAATTAGAAAAATAAAAATAATAATAATAAAAAGTCAGAAAGCGTTTTCCACGGGAAGAGCGCGTGGGCCGAAAGTTAATTAATCATACCTACAAGACATCTACAAAGCCCAACAGTTATTGTGGGCCGCCAACCTGGGTCCATCTTACCTTTGAGGACTTCAAAGTCCAATATTAGATTCTTCAAAGCTTAAGCCCAGCTTTTCGCGTTCTTGTGTTTGTTTGTGTTGGAATAGTAAGTAGTAGTAGCACCACCAATATTTAGATGAAATTTCCTGAAACAAATTCATTTCTTTCATTCTTATCGAAAATAATAATAATAATAATAAATCACTGAAGTTCGAAACCTTAAAAAACCGCATAATGTTAAGTTTGTCAATTAGTTTCAAACAAATTACAATTAGAAAACAAATTATTGTTTGCAACATTATGTTTTGGAGTCATCCAGCGAGACCTAAGAAATTTTGGGTTTTCATAATTCATTTATAATCATTCATATAAAACCACAAGTTTTCTCAAATATTACAAAAATTATTTAGTTGAAATAGAGAGAGAAGATAAAAAAATAAAACCACTTTTTTATTGTTTTTGGTCAGTTCGAGTAAATTGCACGCTATCCATTTACCCACAACAGGCAAATAAAAAAGGTCGGTCCTGCCCGGCTTACAAAATTCCAATTCCCTCCCAGCAACAACGACAACAACAACCACCGAGAAGAGAAAAGCAACTAAAATACTAAATATTAATATTAATAAAGCTCTCGCTCCCCATATATTGCTACAGAATCCCTTTGGCTCCTCATCCGACGATCCTCGTTTGTTGTTGGTAAGACCAAGAACTAATCTTAGCCGTTGGATCTACGTTTAAGGGCTACATTTGCACGCTTCCACTTTCCCTCTTTCTCCCGACGCTCGCCCTCGCCCTCGTCGTCTACTCCACACTCCAACCGAGCTCTGTGTCTGTCTCTGGAAAACCGCTTTTCCTACCTAAAAGCGGTTTTCCGATTCTCCCAGATCGGTTCCACCGGTTTTGATCCACGTTCTTTTAGGTTCGTTTTTCTTTCAACTCTTACGATTTTTTGCAGTCTTCTGTGAATTCGTGGAATACCATGCCAGAGAGATCGAACTCGAGCTTCCATTACTTATTTTTTCTTTAACTTCATGTTTTCTTCTAAATACTCTTTCTGTGTGAAAAATTCAAGCTATTGATGTTACTTTAAAACGTTATTTTTTTATTAGAGCTTACTGCTTTTGATCAAATTCTTGCAGTTCTAATTCATGTAGTATTATACAAGAATAAATATTGTTTGGAAAAAAAAAAGAAAAGAAAGGAAATTCGACAACTTTGATTTTATTGGAGTTTTGCTTCTTTTCTTTTTTTTTTTTTAATTTAATTTAATTTAATTTTTTGGGTTTGGGCTTGCTGTGCTCGGAAATTGCATAGATTTCCTGAAGCAGGAAAGGAAGGGCAGGGAAATAGCTTTATTGTGAATTAATTTTAATTTCCAATTCCTCTCTAGATATCTTGCTTTTTAATTTGTTTTCCTATGATGGAGTTGTATAGATATTTTTCTGTATTTAGTTTCTGTCAGCGAAAGATGGAAAAAATAAAAAAAAAATAAATAAATAAAAAGCAAAAACCCATTAGTCGTTATTAGAAGGGGAAAGGGAATCGAATCTTCTTTGGCTCAATCAAATTCTTGGCATTTGCTAATATGCGCCTCTGCATAAGCTGCGCCCTCTCTTTCTAAAAATTGTGTTTTGCTATTTACTATTTTGGTAAATTCATATTTACGGAAAAGCGTGCGAGTAAGTTCGACGGGATTTCTTTTACTATAATTGGTGCTCTGTTTGGTTTGGGAAAGTTGTACTTCTAGAAAGCACTTGTTGTCTTTTTGGCTAAGCTATAAAGACATGGTTTTCCTTCTGATTAATCCTTATTCTTCTGTGTTGTTTGTTTGATTTTAGGGTGATTTGGGTTTTGGAGAGCTGCTAATGGCTGGCGAGAAGAAAATTGAAAAAAGTATCCTTTTTTTTTACTAGTTCTAGTAATTATATTAACCTTTTCTTATTTCTGGTGTACCTGTATGAACTTTTCTAAAACCAAGCATATTGCCAAGCATTTTTTTTTAATCGATGGATGTGTATTATTGCGATGAATATTATCTGGGTTGTTTAACTTTCTGGCACTAGTTGCATGAATTTGATAATTAATAGGTTTCAACAATATGTTTGTCATGGAAATGAAGAAGCATTGGTGTGTACTGTTCCTTATGTCATTGATGTCTTTGCCTTTGTTTAGTAGGATGGACTAGGACCAATTCATTGCAATTTTATTACACTTGATTGCTTTGTTGTATTGAATACATTCTATTACTTCGCTGCTCAACCAAATGATGATTTTCTTAACTGTAAAAACCCAGCTGAACCTGTTGCAACAGTACAAAAGTCTGATCCCATAAATGGTTTGGGTGACCAAACATTGGTATGTTCCATATATTTTTTTTTAATTTCCTCTTTTCAGTAAGTATCTGTTAGTATCCGTTTCTTTAACTAATGGGTTTCAGTGCTCTGCTTGCTTGAGCATGGTTGTCTATAAAGAGTAGCACTAAATTTTTGTATTGGGGACGTCAGGTTTTCTGGTGATACTATTGTATTTTGACAATGTTTGTATCCTGTTTTACTATTTTTTTTTTCCCCTTTCTTTCCCAAAATCTGCAGGCGTCTCTAAAGGATGGAATACCATCTGATTTGACCTCCTCCATATCATCCTCGGGAGATGTCACCTCTATCATCAAAGGTGAGACTGATCAGGAGTCAGTTGGAGAGCATGGTGTTCAAAATCCACCAACTAGCTGTTACAATTATTATTACCCAGGTTAGATGTTAAAATGATTGTTTGCCTTTAAACATGGTCTGTACTAATAGTTTCTAAGTTTAGAAACTTGAATCACCATTAGGTATGAATTAAGGAGCTTAATACATTGCATGGCCCTTCGTCTTTAAGCATGGTCTGAACTAATAGTTTCTAAATTTTGCTTTATAGAAACATGAATCGACAAAAGGTATGAATTAAGGAGCTTAATACATTGCCTGACCCTTACCTCCTTGCATTGCCACGGATGTGCAAGAAGGGTGTCCATTTCATCCCTTCCCTTTCCCTTTGTGTGTTTATCTTAGGGAAATTTTCTAGACCATGTGCAATTAATCTTGGAATTCTTTCATTTCTAAACCCATGCATCAAATCAAGTAACCATTCAAGAACGAACCCTTTCCTTGTGCAATTAATTAAGGAAACTTCTAACAATTCTGTGCATGCTATGTAAAGAATCAATTAAGGGAAAGTTGGAATAGTATATGCATCACCATCTTCCTTCTCTCTCTATCAATTGGAGTTTACTTAAGCTTAAGACTACTTTGCACCTATTATTAGTTCTGTACATTTCATAAGTGAAATTTGAAATTGCTTGGTTATTTTACAGGATATAATGGATCTTTTACACAAATGGATGATCATGGTTATTTTCATCCTAATGGTTCCCATACAGTATGTTCTGCGTCCTTCTATTTTTCTTAATTCATTCTGATAACATGGAAGAAGTTGAATTTACATTCTATTGAAAATTTACTAGAGGCATTGCATTAATAATTGAAGTCACTGAGACTTTGTTACTTCCATTTGGTACCTGCTCCAGGGTATGCAATCAGAAAATGGATCGCTGGTCTATTACCTCCCTGGTTATAACCCATATGCTTCCGGGACTATTATGGGAGTTGATGGACAAAATGTTGGTCAACAACAATATTTTTCTTCCTCAGGATATCTACAACAACCTGTATCTTATGGTTCAGAAGCTGTTCCTTGCTATTCATGGGACACAACATTTGTTAGAGATGTTCCAAATGGAACAAATGTTGGTCTTGGAAATGCAAAGAGTGGTCCAGGTTCTACTGGTTTAGCAAGGTCAAATGGCTTTAACTCTATGAAAACTAATGGCAATGCTACTAGCAAATTCTCTAAGTCTCTTCCTTATACACAACCTATCAAACCATTAAACAAGGTTTGTAATTTGTAGAAATTTTTATGATGATGCATAATTGTTAGATGTTTCATCATATTGCTTGAACCATAGCCTGGTGGCATAGGTTGTTTTGGTGGTTTTATTTATGATGTAAATTTTTGGTAAGAAATTTATAATTATGTGTGTTTGAAATAAGTCTATGTGTACTTATTTGTATGATTATGGACTTTGTTTTATTATTTCTTTTTCCCTGGTATGTCTTCCTGAAAGGCAAAGCCTGCCGTTAACTGCAGTGAGCTTTACATTTCTATGAAAGGAACAGAGCACTTGCAATAGAGCTTGCTTCAGTGGACTTTTGTCACTGTAATGATATGCATGATGAATCGACAATTGTTTTAGCAGAATTCTGTTTAGTCATAGTAATGTTAGATTTCCTACTTGTTATAGGACCATGATCATGAAAAAATCTCTCTATTTATGGTGTTTTAAATTTGTTTTTCATGATTATCTAACATAATTATGCCCTCAAGTCATTTATCCTTTCACCTTTTTTTATTTATTAAATTATGTGAAATAATTACAGGTGCCTCATTTGGGTTCAGATTTCTCAGCTGGTCTTTTGAAGGGATACCCCCCAGTTGGGAGGTTTTCATCGTTTGCTAATCAGAAACAAGCTTTGTTGCCCTTCAATGGTCCTACTACCTACAAGCCAAATGGGAGAATATGGACTGCAAACGATGGATTTAAGTCAAAGCATAAAAATAACAGGAATGGAGATTTTGAAGCCTCAACTGAATTGACCCGTGGGCCAAGGTCCAGTAACAAGAGTAGTTCTTCAGATTCTTCAGTTGAGAAAGAAGAACTGGGATTTACAACCCGTAGAGATCGATGTAACCTACCTGAATTTCAAACTGATTATGAATGTGCAAAATTTTATGTCATCAAGTCCTACAGTGAAGATGACATTCATAAATCCATTAAGTATGATGTTTGGGCTAGTACGCCAAATGGAAATAAAAAACTAGATGCAGCATTCCATGATGCGGAAATGAAAACGAATGAAACAGGCACACAATGCCCAATATTCCTCTTCTTCTCGGTGAGTTTAGTAAATGTCTATTTCGTGAGAGTTCAAAATTTTGTTGACTTCTTCATTGGTATACAGACATACATGCATTGATTTTTGTATAATTTTGTTATGGAATATCTGAATATGCCTTGGCATATAACTTAATTCCTCCTTCCTTTTGCCTCAGGTAAATGGAAGTGGACAATTTGTTGGTTTAGCTGAGATGATTGGGCGGGTAGATTTTAATAAGAACATGGGTTTCTGGCAAGTTGACAAGTGGAATGGGTTCTTCCCAGTAAAATGGCATATAATAAAAGACATACCCAACACTCAGTTGCGGCACATTATCCTTGAATCCAATGATAATAGGCCTGTCACTTTTAGCCGTGATACCCAAGAGGTAAAGCTTCTTTCTTTCTTTTTCATCTGCTTTTTCTTCTTTCCCTTGTTAATATTATTTGTTCTTTTTACTTATTTTAGACATTGAAATATGTTGGGTCTTCTAATAAATAGTCGTATTCTTTTTATTTGTTTTTTGTTGAAAAGGTAAAATGTTGGATCTGGTGTAGGGTCTGTTATTTGGTCCATTTGGATGGGCTAGATTTTGCTTTTTTCTTAAGTTTACATCTTGTCTTTCCTATGAATCCTTCTTTTCTGCTAGAAAATCGAGAGAACATAAATTGCTGTCTTTGTTGTAATTTGCAGATTGGATTAAATCAGGGTTTGGAAATGTTGAATATATTTAAGAGCTACACAGCAAAAATGTCATTGTTAGATGATTTCTGTTTCTATGATAATCGAGAAAAGTTGCTTCATGCCAAAAGAAGCAATAAACCTGCGACTTTACAAATGGAGATTTACAACAATGGTGATTTTGCTGTAAGTTCATTTTCATTCTAATAATGCTATTTAATTTTGGCTTTTTTACTAGTTAGGTTATTAGTAGCAATTGGGTCAAAGTGGAAGTATGAATGAATTCCTGTGTGTTTGATTTTTAGGCCTGCTGCGATTACATTCAAATGCTCAATGATATTCATTAGTCATATCGAGTCACATGCAAATGGCATTGCAATGTATTTTTTTCCTTTTTGACAAACGGAAAGTGAAGATAATGAAGCCTGGATTTGTTGTCTTATTATGGTAATTGATTCTTTAATAAATATTTGTGTGCATCTTTGATGCAGAAGCATGTAAAAGCAGTGGAAAGGAAGGTTGAAGTTGAATCTGCTGGGACCAAGAGAAGCGATCCTACAGCTCTTATCAATCTCACCAAAAATCTCTCCCTCAGTGGCGCTGGCCCATGAATAGCAGAGATTAGTCATTATGTTTCTTATATTTGTGTCCCTAGGCATTAAATAGTTTAATGGCAACACACTATAGGTGCAGAGATTTATTCTTTTCCTTGTCTCTTTCAATCTTTATTTCATTTGATCATGTTCTATTCCGAGTTTGTTTTCCTTTTATATATATATATATATATATATTTTTTTTTAAGTTGGTTTTTCAGGGTTTAGTTTTGTAGGTTATTTGTCGGTGAAACAATTAAGTTGTCGGTTGGAATTTCAATGTGTTTCCATTTGGAGTTTGATTTCAATAAATATTAGTTTCTCTCGTGTGGGGATTGAATGACAGATGCCTTTTCCCCTAGAGCATGGATGAGAGTAGTAGTTGCTTTTTGGATTGTACAAGGAAAAGCTACAAATAATGGAAGCCAAGCCGTTGATTGGGGGCTAATTGGACTTCAGAGGCTGCAACAAGTCAATCGGCATTTGTTGCTATAGTTAAACTCTTCGCTTAGTAGTAAATATTCATTGGTGGTAAAAACTGCAAAGAAAACGCAGCAACTGTCAGGTTAAGGTCTGGTATTATTGGGCAGACCCGGGCTTGGCTTGGTTTATTCTTCAATCCAAAAAGGAAAAATAAATTATTATAAAAATAAGATAGAAATTGTTATTATAACGATAACGTTTTGCGCTCTCTCTCTCTCTCTCTCTATATATATATATATATATATATATATGTAATATAACTCTATACACCCTAAAAAATTGCCATCCTAAAAAACTTAAAATACTGGTAAAGTAAAATTTATCAACATAAATATAGTTGCCAATTGGATTTAAAAATAAATAAGTCTCAAATTTAGTTAGAATTTTTTTTTATATAATTTTAGTGAAATTAAAAAAGAAAAAAAAAGAAAAAAATGGTTTTATAAGTTTTTATTTTCATTTTTAATGTTCTGTAAGTTTTTCTAGTATTTTACGTTTTCTAAGTTTTCTGAATTTTTTTAAAAGTTTTTAAAGTAAGTTGTTATAGTTTTCTTAATTTTTTTTATTCAATTTCATAAGTTTTAAAAGTTTTCTAAGTTTTTTAATTTTTTGAAAAGTTTTTCTACGATTTTTTAAAAAATTTTATTTTAGTTTTTTTGAAGTAAGTGCTATAAAGTTTTCTTAAGGTTTCTTATTCTTTTTTTTTTTTTTTAAAAGTTATCTAAGTTTTTTATTTTTATGTTCTCTAAGTTTTTATTTTATTTTATTTATTTTGTTTTTTTTTTAATAATTATTATTAATTTTTTTTTTGTTTTTAAAAAAAAAAGGAAAAGTAGTTAAAAAAGTTACACACACATACATGATTTAACATATACATTTTAAAAGCACCAGGTTGGGGTGGAAGGTTGGCAAAGGAGAGGAAAGCCAGGACGAGAGTGTTAAAAAGGGCAAAGGGATCTACATAACATAACCAGTCTTTTATAGATTGGAGAAGTATTGTGAGTTCTTTTGATACATTGGGAGATACGTGGAACAGGGAGTGACCCGTGGATTCATGGAAATTAAGGTTCCTTCCTTCAGTGAAAGTAGGAGGGGATAGAAGAGTGGCAGAATTAATGGGAACCCGGTCACCAAATGATGAATATTTAGTATGTTAAATATAATATAAGCTCTAATTATTTGATGAGGAAACTGTATCAGATATTTTTAATAAAAAAAAATAAATAAATAAATAACACGCTGGTTTGGACAGGAAGCAAGAATGGATTGGATTATTCTCTGTGAAAAGCTGCCACCATTTTATTAGAGGGTAGGAGATGGAAGTCAGATATTCATGAAAGATTGAAAATGTTGTTTGTGGAGGCTCGCTTCCAGTGCGTTGCCATTAAAAAGCATCATTTTTGGAAGAACCGGAAAAGGAAAGGTGACTTTGCTCTATATATGTGTGGCGCCGAAGAAGAAACAGTTAGTCGTTGTTCAGGTGCTCAAAAAGATTGTCAGGCAACCGGGTGGGTGCTGTGGGTTTTAGTAGCAAGTGGGGCTTAAGGTTGGATAGCTTCTGCTGTGATACTGTGGAGGATTATAGTGTTTTTGGTGCTCATATCCTCCTCCTGTGGAGATGTGTGGGGGAGGAAGAGAATGTGTTACCTGGCCTGTTGTTGGCCTCGTTCCTGTATCCGATATGGGAAATGAGGAATGATGGAATATTTTGAAGAAGGCAGACGTAGGTAGTGTGTAGCCCAAGTTCAAGTGGTGATGATCACATGGGAGAGAATGGTACGGAGGAGGAATTTTAGTTCAAACTAATTAAGAAGCCCCGATGGAGGGACCGTATTTTGGTTAATGATAGCAAGCAAATCAAGAGGCTCACCCCTCACCCTCGACTAATTGCTTGCTATAACAATTTCTCAGGCTGCGGAACTAAAAGCCATTGAATGGGGGGCCTTGGCCTTGAGCTTAATCCAAGAGATGGACTGGAAAGGCGTGAAGTGGCCGGCAGTGCGATGCTAGTTCAGTGGTTTAGATCAAATCTTAGCCTTTACGGAACCATGCAGAAACATAGCTTGGCTTCTTCTAATTGGCAAAACCAAATATTTTATACCTCCAGGCTTCACAAAAAATGAAAAAAGAAGGAAAGAAAGTAAAAATAAACTTCTTGGCTGCCTACGATTTCCTGAATTTACGACACTTTCACTGAATCTACAACCCCTTCTTGAGTTTCTCGTGAATTTACAATGCTTTTTTCATCCTATAGTCCAACAAGAGGACTTTTTAACATTTGTTCTAAACAAAAAAGAAAGGCAAGGAGATAAAAACACTTGGATTGTTTTTGCGCAGGTATTCAATCCAATCTCCCCCTTTACAAGTGCTAAATACCAATTTACCAATAGGAGGCAACTTAGATTTAATTTAACCTTTCATCTGAAAAACTCAATCCAAGCACCCACTTTACAATATACAATTTCTATGCTTGAAGCTATTCCATATTATGGTACTCATTTAAAATTTAATTTAACAATAAAGATGATAAGATTCCACTAAACAAAATCTATGATAATGAGAAATCTGAAGATTTTAAGCAATCCAATTTTACTTGAATTAGACAACATTAAATCAAGTAACAGAGAAGGTTTAGAACAGGAATACTCCAAAATCGCACACTACAAAAGAACAGTTGAAAGGTATCCATGGAGAACAACAAACACAAACAATAAAACAATGCATATAGAGAAAACAAAATATGACACGTAGTCCAGCCCATAAACCAAGTTCAAAGAAATAAAGTTCATCTCAACAAAGAACGAGGAAAAAAGACTACAGAGCTATGATTGTATGTGTGCGTGCATGTCAAATATACCCCGTTTCTTTGAAAATACGACAACGCTTGTAAACAGCTTCTTGAGGCAAAAATTTTGTTCACTTCTAATATAAATTATAACTCAAATATTCAAATTTGACATTTGACAAAAAGTTGAGTAAAAAACAAAACAGTGATCATTTTTATTCTAAAAAGTATAAAACTTTGACATTATATATATATATATGCTTTGACCTTTTTTTTTTTTTTAACCATAAAAAAAACGATTTGAATTATTAAATAGATACATTTATCAAATTCTAATGTGTGTGTGTATATATATATATATATATGTAAATTTTATTTTTTGATACTACAGTTTACAAAAGAAATTGCTTAATAAAAGAAATACATACTAAAAAACCAAAAGCCCTCCTAAACCAAGTGTCCAAACAGAAAGCACACCAGCGCTGTCTCGCAAGCAGTTGAAGCCCTTCCTTCCTTCGTTCCTTGCTTCAAATTCTGTCTGTGTCTGTCGGAAGCCATGACAGAGAATTCCAAACATCCACTGGAAACTGACTGCCAAACCATTACCACCCAGCAGCTTAGGCCTTCAAAGCTCGCAAAAACCACCGACTCATCCGAAGACGATCTTCTCAGTGACGACAACCAACAACAACAACAACAACCACTCTCCATCGCTGATTCTCATCCACCACACATGTCTGCCCAAAATCCTAAACTTCAGCGTTATCTCGTCGCCATTGAGTACATTGGCACTCGCTTTTCCGGCTCTCAGAAGCAGCCCAATTGCCGTACTGTCGTCGGCGTTCTTGAGGTGGTTTCAGTTTCACTCTTCTTTATTTCATCATTCCCCAAATTGTATTCACACTTTCCTTCATTTTTCTTTCTCATCAGCCAATAATTCAAAAAAGGGACTAAATTTGGGTTTAATCGTTTTTACAGGAAGCTTTTCACAAATTTATCGGCCAACCGGTCTCCATTTTTTGCTCCAGTCGAACTGTAAGTTTATGATTTTCTTTCTATCCAACTTTTCGTTATTACTAACAATTATAGGGGAACAAGCGTAAGAAATTTGACGCCATAACCTGGGAATGGGGGATTTTCTTGTGCATAAACTAAAAATCTTACGTTGAGTTGATAACAACCTGGATTGTTTCTCGCATGTCTAATTGTTGTAATTGAAAACCTGATATTTGTTCAACTTTAGCATCTGTTTTTCGTCATCTCAACTTAATACGAAAGTAGAGGATTATAGTGTTTTACCCTATCTCGTAAAATCATGGTAGGTCGAAAAATATTTGGGGACCACAGTACATAATATGGAAGTTTTCAGGACAATGAAGACATTAACAAGTTGGAAATCAGAGAAAAGTGCTATACTCCATAGCATTAATATGCATGAGAGAAATCCTTAGCTCTCACTAACTAATTTTTGTACATTAGAAATTTGAGAAACAAATGTAGGATGCAGGACGCAGGAGTGCATGCCTTGTGGGATAAACTGATCCACTTTTGACGTGTTTTGTTAGGAAATGATATGGGCTTATTCTTTCTTTATAATGCAGGATGCAGGAGTGCACGCCCTATCAAATGTTTGTCATGTAGATGTGGAACGCATAAGCAAAAGGAAGCCTGGTGAAGTGGTAAGCAACCTGCAAAATTTCACTTATGAATCTAGATATTCTTTGCAAGGGTGGGATGGTGCTACTGAGAATTTGACTTGATGAGAATTTTATAACATGCTTGCTTTTTCAATATACCTAAGTTCTGGAGTATGTGTCTAAGGTAGCAATGTTATTCATTGTTATTATTCTTTTATGGCCCATTTCTATCGAATTTCCTCATTTACTAGTGTTATTTTTACTCTCCTTGTTCATATGCATTCAGTTTGGCAAGTGGGCTCCACGTGATGGAAAAAGGAAAATGCAAACTTTGAAAATGAACAAATCAGCATCTTGGTTCTTTACTCTGCTTGAGTGTGTATCTAATGCATATGCAACGGAGCATGCATTTTGGATGAACTTGCTTTATCTCTTATGAAATAGACTTTCCTCGAATTCTTGTCAAGTCTTGATAGCAGTAGATTGGTCCTTTACAATATTTCAATACTTCTATGAAAAATAACTTCTCTCCTCTTAAAGACACACCCATGAACCTACTCTAAATGATCTTCTAGTTTTGCTTTCTCAATATTTTAGTAAGTCATCTGTTGTGCTGTATCATTCAAGTTACAGAGCTACATATATTTTTGACCAATTTTTATGACTGTCATCATTTTTTCTAAAATGCAGTTACCACCTCATGAACCTGGTGTGGTCCAAAGAGCTGTTAACCATTTTTTACAGGTGCGGTCTCTTTAAAACCAAGCCAGCATTAATAAAAAATTTTATGTATGCCTCTTTTCTAATCTCTATGATTAATGATTAACCCACTTGACAATGTTATTAACTCTTCACCTCCAAGCAAATTAAGGTAAGTTGGGGTATGCATCACCTTTCATTCTGTAGTTTTGATTGGTGACTGTCCCTCCTCTCCCTCAGCCATTTTTAGATGGGTGAAATAATTGTGATTTTTCAATCACTTTGGCTTAAATGTCCTCAACTAAATTTGAGTAACCGTCCAAAAAGATTATAGGGTAACCAAAAATACTCTGGGAGAGGGGGCCAAAATATGTCATTGAGCTTGCACCATATTCCAGCAGGGTCATCAGTTTTCGATACAGAGAGTTCAATGTATTTCTGGAATCTTGGATGTTGTATCAGATTAAACTTGAATTCCTTTAGTTTTGTTTTGCCTTGGGCTTTGCGTCTACTTAATTATAAATTCACATTTAAGCTGCTGATTCTTTTTTTATTTTTATTTTTTCCCATTTGGTTTTGTCAGAAGAATGAAGGGGACATTATGGTAGTTGATGTTCGAAGTGTTCCGCCTGATTTTCATGCTAGATATAAAGCTCAAGAGCGCACGTAGGTACCCATGAATCTAAAGTTATGTTGGTAGAATATGCAACTATTGTTGAAGATCATACATCCATTCTATGAACCATGTTTAAGATATATCAACACAACAATCACACTAAATTGTGTAGTTTTACCTAATGATTTGGTAACAAAACTATGTTATATATAGCTGTGGTTCTGTGAAGTATGAATTGGTTAGAAAGGAAATCTTTCAGTGGTTGAGATACAGGCTTGAAGAAATTAAATGTATAATTTGTTCCATTAAAAAACCTTTCAGGTACTTTTATCGCTTGATGTCTGGGCCAGAACCACTGTCAACTTTTGAGAAAGACCGTGCATGGCATGTGCCTGAGGAGCTAGATCTTCTTGCTATGGAGGTTCGTTAAACATATAAAAACTATATTTTGTTTACCTAATTATATACATTAGAATGTTTAATCTGTCCAAAGTAAAATCACATATGTTCATCTCTATGTAGGAAGCTTGTAAAGTTCTTGTTGGACTTCATGATTTTAGTTCCTTCAGGGCAGCTGGTTGTCAGGTTCATCCTAATCTCTTATGATGCTCATATTTTTTGGTGATTGTTGATGGCAAGGCCATAGAAATGAATCTTGGTGCATGTATGATTAATATTTGTTTGATGGGCGTTTATCCCACACCTTGAACCGTCCTTTTGATTATTTATGGATTGTAGCTAATGTGTTGGAAGTTGTTTCAATATTTTAGTTCGTACTACTGGCAAAAAATAAATTAGATATGGTTTTGCAGGCAAAGTCACCTATAAGAACATTAGATGAACTAAATGTTTCTGAGGTGGTTCCAACTCCTTATTTTCCTTCTATAATGGAGAGAAGACAGACTAGTTTATCCCAGAAAGATCCTACTCATGCAAGCTTGAACAACATGTGGCCTTCAATTAGTGTTTCCAGTGATGACAGGTTAACATGCTCCAATGGTGCAATAAATGTAAAATTTGGGCTGAGAAGAAGACACAGATGCTTCGTTGTAACAGCACGGGCACGGTCTTTTCTTTACCACCAGGTTGGTGTAGATGCTCTCTCTTACCATTTGGTTTTTGGGAGTTTCCTTTTCTTCTCTATGTCGAGAGTTGTATAGGCAGGGTTTCTTTTGTTGGCTGTTTACTGAGATTACTGGAAAATGACTCAGGTCAGACTGCTGGTGGGTGTACTCAAATCGGTTGGCATTGGAGATTTAACAACATCCGATGGTAGATTGCCCCCCCTCTCTCTCTCTCTCTCTATATATATATATATATTTTTTTTTTTTCTTTTTTTGGTTCTTATTTTGTTCTAATTTACTGCAGTTAAAAGGATCCTGGAAGCAAGGGCCGTAACAGCTGCTAGTCCTATGGCACCTGCATGCGGTCTATATCTTGGAGATGTTAAATACGATCTGCCATGATGACACACAAACATCATTTTGTTTTTGCTGGGACCAAGTACCTAAATTTCTTACGATTCAGACAACATTATATTTAACACCGAATTCACTCATTTTACAATTTTTGTTATACACATTGTCCATGTGGTGACACTTCCAAGGCAACTGAGTCTTTTTCTCTGGTTGTGGTTTGTTTGTTAACTTTACTAAAAACCAGAATATATATTTTGGCAAAGGAAAATCAAATTCCCAATAAGAAATAAATAGGTTACCACTGGAATGAAAAAATCTGGCTACAAAATGAATATTATATAAAATATCATGATAGCATATATCTAAAGTTAAAAAGATAAAAGACTTTGCAAAAGTACAAATTATTGGGTAAGCATCTAATTCACCTACATACCTCCGCAATAAGTTTTAGACTGGCAATTATTAAGCTAGCCCACATCCCTTGTGTTCAATCTCTAAACTGGATATGCATTACCTTGCATCAGTCAGGAGCTACTTCATAAGCACATTAATGGCTGCATGAACAGAACTAGCACGAGTTGTACTCTGATTCCGAACCAATGAATGGGGCCCACTCCATATGGACTTAGACTTGCACTTATCGGGGAATAGAATTCCACATAAATCTAAAAGCATAGGATTTTCAAAATGCAACTTCTCTGATTTAACTTTCTCATGCCTTTCTCGCCATTCCTGCAACAAAGCACGTATCCCAATAAGTCTTCATTTCCTTAATTTAAACTGGTTCACCACAGACAAGGTACTTTTTAAGAAAATATTTCAAAGCCAAAAAATGGGATAAATTGTAATGTGATACAGCTGCTGCGAAGAAAACTTAAGAAAAGGAAATACCTTATGCTTCTTTCTTTGATCTGCTACACTTCCTTCCTCATGCCCAAGTAATGTATCATTTTTGTGAGTATCAGTTTGGATTCCAGCTATCTTATCTGCCATTGTTAACTGAGATTGACAATTAGGCTCCTCCCTTGATTTTTCTTGCTGCTCTAGTCTTTCATTGTTGTCTTCATTTTTCATCTCTATTTCATTATCTTCCTCTTCATCCCCCTCTTCCCCTTCTTCCTCATCCTCCTCTTCTTCCTCCTCTTCCTTCTCTGCCAAAGAGCCATAATGCTGCTCAGATTCCTCCTTTTTCACTTCTCCTTTTTGTTCCACTTCAGCATCTTCATTTGGGTCTACTGAAGATTCATCCATATTTGATGAAGAATTATCACCAGAAGGACTCTCCACGAGTGAAGATTCCTTTAAGAAAGAGAAAGAGACAGAGAGAGATTGATGTTTATTAAAACAAGAAGCAGTGACTTCCATGGTACAATAATGGGAACTAAGATAAAAAAGAGAAAGCAAATTCCTTATTTGATAATCAATAGTTGAATTTAGTCCTTGGCCAATTATCTGAGTGTACCTCTTGCTTCAAATCCCGACCAAGTTTGTTATCATCAGCTCCAGTTTGGCTTTTAGCAATTCGATCATTTTCCTCACGCTCTCTTCTACGCCGCTTTAGAACACAGATAGCACACAAACAATCGAATTTATGGCGCCTTCTGCAAAAATAAAATAAAATAAAATGAAAAAAAGAGTTCCTAATTCTACAAGTATCAGGTAGTGCAACTTCCAAATTCAAATTCTGTATTGCCTGCATGGAGAAAAACTATAGTAGTAGAATAATCTTAAAAATAACACTTATATATAATTCTCAAAAGAAAAATGCATGACATTTACATCCTCTTAAAGCATATCATACAGCTAAAACCTAAAACAAGTGCAAAACTCTACAGGCTACATGACTGTTGTACCAAAAGCATCTCACAAGTTTGAATGGATCCATATACCATGAAATTGAACTTCCAAGACCACGTAAGTAATGGCCGCAAGGAAAATGCATACATACCCATGACCTTTTCGTGCCATCTTCTTTGACTGACCACCTTTTATGTATACTTTTCCCTTACTGGATACTCCAGCATTCTCCTGAATGTTATCAACACCTGACATGAGGGAGATTAACAATGCTAAGATTGATGTCATAATCATGAAGGCTATGATCTCCAAACCAACAATTGAAGGCATTCCATATGAAGTCGTCATACTACCAATTTAGACCAGCAGAACGTGGATACCCAACAGCCCCACCATATTTCTATATGACATGATATGCACACAATATGTGTGGTTACATATCCATTGATATAATGAATATATTGTTCTCCATACAAGTAATTAATATTCACCATAATATTTCTCACTATGAACTTGCAAGAAACACATTTTCCAGTCACACTGTGAGTACAACCTGATAAATATTCCTCTCATGATGGAAGTATGAAACATTGAAACCTGAAAAATATGCAGAGGGCATCTAAAATGCATCGCCTGGAGAAAGAGACATAAACATCAAATACTCACCATTAGCTCCTCTTGGTTGTCCACTATACAAACCAGCTGCTGTCCAATACTTTGTAAAATTCTTCTTTACCCTCCTCATAAGGTCCAAGATGTAGTCACCCTTGTTGTTATACTTGTAACAATTATCCCAAATGTATTGTACATCTTTGAAAACATCCTCAGAATTTGCATACTTAACACCCTTTTCAAGATTGCTACATATTGTCCCAAAATCCATTGGTGTATCTATCACATCAAAATAATCCTGTTCCACACAACCAAAAACCATCCACTCCAAAATAAATAAATAAATGTAAGCATAACAAAAAACTTGGGCCATATAAAGAACCAAAACTTTGTCTAAATTTTTAGCTTTAAAATGGGTTAAGGTTGGGATGGTAGAAAACAAATACAACCATCCATTTGTGCTTTTATACACTGTGTCTGTGACAAAAGCGACACACATCAAGCAGGAAAAACCACCCTTCAGCAATATATAAATTTAATTGACAACTACAAAACAATGAAAGACTGAAAGAAGGTTGATCATATCTGCAAGGTATATATATATATATATATATATAGGCTTTTTATGGAGCAAACATCCGCAAGTTTTTCAACTTGAGGATACACATCGCGCAATATGTTGTAGGACATATTTACCCAGCAACATGTTGTGTGAAGTGTATACACAAGTTAAAATTTAGTAGGTAAGGAACCATAGAATATATATATATATATATATATATATATATTATATATAAGGCTAATAGGAGACATAGGGAAGTATGGCAGACAGAGCTGAATAAGAACCAGTTGGTAATGCATTACGGTAGGATACTAAAGTTGGGGGGAACAGTTATAATTGAAGAGGTTATATTACTTTGAGTTTATACATTAGAACTAAAACTTGATCCGGGTTTGCCTTGACCATCAGTATAAGTGCAATAGTAAAACATCGCAGAGTGTGAAGCAATCTTAAGCATATAAGTCAAATAACATGTTGGGAAAGAAGTACGAATGAAAAAGCATGTTGGGAAACGAGACTTACAGGTATTCCCAGAGCAACGGGATTCACAGGGACATTAAAGGGTTCAGCAGCATCCATTTTCATTACCTTCTTTATCACCTGTAGTTTGAAGCAATCAATGGAAACAAAAAATAAGTACCGTGAAATTAAAATTCAACAAAATAAAGAAAGAAAGAAGCATATAAAAAGTTCAAAAATACCATCAAGCAAGTATCTAATTCTTGCTTATCAAATCGAGGATCCTGATGAGGCAACTTTGGTTCTGTGTGGCGAGGACTGTCGCCCTTTGTTTGGTTAGCAGTTGACCCAGAAACCTTGGAAGATTTAATCTTTATGCTCCCAGCTTTCTTGGATAAATTCCCAGATGTATACACTTTAAATTGAGGTAACGAATTGGCACTATCTTCCATTTTTTCAGCAACCGCAGTGTGTCTTTCGGAACCCATTTGCAAATGGGGGCTACTCTTATCAGTATCGCTATGTGTGGGTGCATCGGAAGAAGTGAGCTGAGAGCCAACGGTGGTTTTCGGAGTTCGAAGCTTGACTTTAACACGCCCAACTGGCTTCTCCAAGCCTGTTCTATCTCTATCTCTATCAATGGAGCCGTCGGGATTAATATTGGCAACGTTATAAGGAGCGCGATCAGTAGCAGTACCCGTGGAAGAAGGGGTGTCAACCTCCATTCCAGATTCATTATTATTATTATTATTGTCGTTATCCAAACACGAATCGCTCTCCATTTTTAGACTAACACCACCTGAGACAGAGCTCCCCTTGGCCTTCCCTTTCTTATGCCCACGTTTGCGCTTCATCTTTCTTCTTCTTCTTCTTCTTCTTCTTCTTCAAGTAATCCCCCAACTTGTTTGAATTTTGATTCAAAAGCTCATCCCCAACATTCTTTTCGTTTCAAATCGCTAGGCTCGTTGTACAGACCTTCAACCTTCCCAAGGACACACACAAATTACGAACCGGAAGTTCTTCCAGTCTAATTATTAGCCAAAAAAACGAAAAATAAACAATAAAAAAAAAAAAATTTGAAATCGAACTTTTTACTTTTTTACTTTTCAGGCGGAAGATGGAGAATTAATTTCATTGATAAAGTCGAAAAAATTATTCCGCGAAAATTGTAATATTTCCGCCAAACGCCCGAACATGTAGAATAGAAAGAAACCTAGAATTAAACACCCAACAAAAACCAAAACTGTTTTTTTTTTTAATAATTTTTTAAGAGATAAATTCAGACGTATTTATTTATTTATTTATTATTAATTCAATTTATTAATTTATTAAATTAATAATAAATTAAATTCGAATTTATAAAGTAATAATACGTGGCGGATGAATGTTGATCCCCCCAAAAGAGAGCTTGGAGAGCACGTGCGCTTTATGATATCTTAGGGCCGGCTGAGCCCACGAGTATTCCACAATGGCCCAGTCCTCATAAGTTCATCCTATGAAAAAAGCAATGCATGTGTGTTCATACTTGATGCTTTCTGTTTGTAGGTTTCATATTACTAGGCATACTTACTACTACTTTTTTGGCTAAAAATATATAGAATATTATATTTTAGAAAACGACATTTAGTAATAAGATCATAGATAGCTTGGTAGCTAGCTCTAATCTATAATGGGCAGATCATAAATAAATTTTTGCCCTTTTCTTCAGGTGTGATATATTGCATTTTATCATATATTTTAGGATTTAATTGTTATTTTCTCAGTTTGTAAGAGCTCTGCGTAATTGCATAATAGTGAAATAGAATTTCACGTGTTTTAATCTAATTTATTTGTTTTTGTTTTTTTTTTTTTTTTGGTTGGTGTTAAAACAATCTATATATACATATTATATGTATATGACGTACTCATCTTAATTTTGGCATTACCTGCACTTGATATCTGAAAGTTTTAAGAGAACATTTTATAAAATGAGTATCAGTTGATAAATCATATTCATGTTCTCCATATAAACAGCCCAACATACAATTTGAACCGTTCCCACTTGCCAGCAAATACTAATAAATGAAAATATGAGGATCCAGTCCCAGTACCAGTTCCGATCAAAACAGAAAAACGCTGTTCATTTTTGTAAGTTATCTTCTTTGGCGTCTTCCACGTCTTCGCCCTGCAAAACCAAAAACGGAGTAAATAAAGAATTATAATAATAATTCAACCTAACAATAGTCTACGAGCATGACAATCTATCAGTTCAAACAGCCACACAAAACACACGCAACGACCACCACCACTAATAGTACACTTGAAATGCCATCACACAAACACCTCGAAACTTTACAAGTTTGAAACATTTTCATCACAAAAACATTTTCTTCAAAAAAAAAGCATTTTCATCACGCAAACAGCACAAATCAGTCTTCAAACAGTACAAGAAATCCAACAAAATGCTCATAGTAACTGAGAAACCAAACATTATTGTCAAAACACCTAACTGCTAGTTTTTTAATAAAGTTCGTAAAGATGCTTACCGCCACCACTGGAGGGTGGATCCACAGTATGGCTTTCAGTCTGAGCAGGTATGGAGGACATCTGACTCATCATCTGGGTGATCAAACCTTCAAACCGATTCATTTGGTCAGACAACAAACCCTCAACACGATTCACTTGTTCTTTCAAGCACTGTACCTCGGCTGCATTACGCTGATCAGACTCCTCACGTCGGTGTTCTGATTCCAGAAGTTGCTTCTTCAGTTCATTAACAGTAGATGAAGAAGAGCCCCGTAACTTTTTAGGGATGGCACCATTCCCACAGCCATGTTCATCAACCTGACTCGCTCGTTCTTTCAAGGACTGTAACTCAGCTGCATTATTATACTGCTCAGATTCCTTCCGCTGACGTTCCCATTCCAAAAGCTGCTTCTCGAGTTTGTCACCAATAGATGAAGAAGCGCCCCGTAACCTTTTAGGGATGGCACCATTCCCACGGTCATGTTCATCAACCTGACTTGCTCGTTTTTTCAAGGTCTGTAACTCAGCTGCATTATACTGCTCAGATTCCTTACACTGACATTCCCATTCCAAAAGCTGCTTCTTGAGTTGGTGAACCGTAGATGATGCAGAGCCACGTGACTTTTTAGAGATTGTACCATCCCTATAGTCATGTGCCTCGACCAGACTCACTTGTTCTTTTAAGAACTGTAATTCAGCTGCATTACGATGTTCAGAGTCCTTACGATGACGTTCTAATTCCAAAAGCCGCTTCTTGAGTTGGTGAACAGTATCTGAAGATGAGCCCTGTGACTTTTTAGACATTGTTCCATCCCCATTATCATGTGCCTCGACCAGACTAAATTGTTCTTTCAAGAATTGTACCTCAGCTGCATCATGCTGTTCGGAGTCCTCATGTTGACGTTCCAACTCCAAAAGCTGCTGCTTGAGTTTGTGAAGAGTAGATGAAAAAGAGCCTTGTAACTTTCTAGGCATGGTACCTTCCCTATGGTCATGTGCCTCGATCTGACTCACTCGCTCTTTTAAGAACTGTACATCAGCAGCATCATTCTGTTCAGACTCCTTATGTTGCTGTTCTGACTGCAAAAGTTGCTTCTTGAGTTCACGAACAGTAGATGAAGAGGAGCCCCATAAATTTCTCTGGGTGGCACCATTTACATAATGATGTTCTTGCCTAGGATTCCGAGGGCCAAAACTCTCAGGTTCAGACATCTGTGAGGCCCCCTCGGACACTTGAGCGGCAAGATTTTTGAGCTGTGACTGTTTTCAGGAAAAAAAAAAAAAAAAAAAAAAAAAAAAAAAAAAAAAAGAGCAACCTTAAGAGTAAAGTTTGACTAACAACTCAATTATACAAAAATTAGCATTCATGTTATCTGAGTTATCATTAAGGGCTGCATGCATTTCCATTTCGCTTTTGAGAATTTATACCCGTCCCTCCTGTGAAATTTGATTTGCAGCCTGTTCATCAGAACCCAAAGAGGTGATCTTCCACGCAAATGTATGGCCAGCCTCAAGTCCAATCTTCTCCCTCTACACGGCAAACAATGAAGTAAGGATGAGACAGGTAATTATACAAAAATAATTCAACAGATATTACAATTAGAAGATTAATGAATAGCTCATCTCATACTTCCTCCTCCTCTCGCTGCTGAAAACTCTTGGAGCCACATCTGGTGACAATGGTACTTTTGGCACTATTCTCCTTGTTTCTCTTGCTTTTTTCCTTCATTTAAGAGCCAAGACCAAGAATGTATAAGGTTTTTAATTATGGAAAATATATGTAGACAATCAAAAGAATATAGGGAAAACATAAGCTTGTTTGTCCCTTGATCTTAGGTTTTTAAATACAATACATAAATATACATACACAAGTATGCATTGCTTCCTGGTACCTGGTATGAAGGTGTACTCCATAAATTTACAAGATACTCCCAATCATCCTTGTTGACATTTGGCGGTATATTTGCCCGCGCCTCCTCAATTGTCTTACATGTATCATAGCACCAGTGCTTAAGGTAATGACGATAATTATTGTAGGATCTATGGATCTGGCCTAAGACAAATTTCATCTGATCTTCAACCTTGAAGCGCTCCTGAGAAACAAATATGAGTATACACTATGAGACAAACATTCATGCAAGAAAACTTAAGGAAAATTATAGTCTGGCTGTAAACTTTTCTTTCATAAGATTCATTTTACGCACCAAGATATGTTCAAATAGCTTCTTTTTAATATCAAATGGTATTTCCAGCCAGCCCTTGACCTGCAGGGGTATTTCCCGAGTTTGCCTAACCAGGATTGTACATGCTGTTTTAAACATCTGGGAGTTTGCACCTACTGGTCTCCGGTTCCTCCATGCAATATCAAATTTCTCCCCTTGTGGTATTGCTGCTAGTTTAAGATTACGGGTGGGTCCTCGGGCCTTCCTTTTGTTGGCAACTGGGGCTATCAAATCTAAAATGAAACACATAAGGAACAAAACCAGAATAAGTTGTAGAACATAGGGCATGCTGCATCAACTGTGCATGCATAAGTAAATTCAATACCATGGACTGGTAATTTGCCTTCTTTTCTTTCTTTCCCACCCCACCATTCTATATCAATTAGACAAACTAACTCCTTTTTATGTCCATTATGCATCACAATATACAAAAATGAAAGTACTAAACACCTAGAATAGAAGGCAAGGCCAAGAATCTATATGAGAGGTCCTAGACAATGAATGTTAACTCTGCAAGAAAATGACACATCCTTCCATTTTAAATGCTCTAGGATAAATTTTAGGTGTTGACACGATACAAGAAAACACAGACAAAGCAATTCATTTTCCCTAAAAGAGAAAAAATAATAACAAAATTAACAAATACTGTAGAATCATTAGATTATAACCATGAGTATTTATTTTAGTTTATTTTATTTTTGACTTAAATAAAATTATAACCACAAGAATATACATATATATATATATATATATATATACTTCTATATATATACTTCTATATATATACTTCCCCCCCTCTCTCCCTTTTTTTGACTTACTCCAAATTGAAGACAAATAAGTGAATTAATGAAGAAAAGGCATACTATAAAATCCTCACCATGAGTTGTCCCTCGTTCTTCAGTGAACAAACCAGCTGCTGTCCAATACTTCATGAAATTTTCCTCCACCCGCTTCATAAGGTTCAAAATATAGTTACCCTTATCATAATACTTGTAACAATTCTTCCAAATGCATTGCACATCCTTTAATACATCCTCTGAATTCATGTACTTAGTACCATTTTCAAGATGTTTGCATATTGTTCCAAAATCCATTGGCGTATCTACGACATCAAAGTAATCCTGATTCCAGGAAATAAGGGAATAAAGGAAAATATAATCGTATTTCAAAAAAAAAAAAAAAAAAAAAAAAGTGATGTGAAAGCAACTAAATACAAGTATCCAAAGTTACATTATGTAAATTTAGACTTACAGGTAATCTTAATGCAACGGGATCCACGGGAACATTGAAAGGTATAGCCGCATCCATTTTCATAATTCTCTTAATCACCTAAGAGGAAAATAAAGAAAAATAATCATCGTTTACAGAGCAATTTGAAAATGCTTTTTCTTTGCTCTAGTTTAGACAACAAAACAAACTCTTGCCTGTTAATCTAAATCCCTTAGCCTAAAAATGAACAACAGAACACAACAGAGAAGTTATAACAGAAGCCCATTACAAGTAGGAGATATTTTGTCATCATACCGCCAAGGCAGCGCTCAACTCTTGCTTATTCAAAGAAGAAGAAGCAGAGGCTGGCTGTGATGTGAGGTGAAAATCCCCAGCTTTGTTCAAAGAGTCTACCTGGAGGAGCTTGTGTTGTTGACCATAATCACCAACCAGTTTCTGAATTGTTCTATCAACTAAGCTGTCATTGGAAAAGGAGGCAGAATTTGAATAACGGTCTTCTCCTTCAGGGTCATTTTCCTCTTCCACTTCATCAAGGTCGTCGTGACATCCGTGAAATTGATGGAAAGCCGCGTTGTTTTGTTGGATTTGAACAATTTGTGATTGTGGCTGTGGCTGTGGCTGTGGCTGTGGTTGTGGTTGTGGTTGTGGTTGGGCATTTCGAGTGACAAAATCGACGAAAGCTTCTTCCTTTTCACTAATTACGGCAATGCTATTGCGCTTTCTTCTGGGCATGGTTCTCTTGCCTGCACGTTTGCGCTTCATCTATCTATATCTACTACTGCTTTAACAACAACAAAAGCTGCTTCAGACAATTTTTATATTTATTGCAAACAAATTTTTTTTTTTTTTGGTCGCATACGAACGAACAGTAGAATAAAGAGAATTAAAGAGAGGTGAATTTACCAAATTCAAAATGTGAGAATAATTTTACTTGACTGGAGCAGTTTGGGGATTAGGGCTTGAGGAGAAAGGAAGGAAGAAGCTGCAAGAGAAGCTCTCGTGCTGACACGCAGAGAGACCCGCCACTAATACTTTTTATTAACCACGCTTTATTGGGCCCCCATTTGGTTCCCGCCATAGTCACTACTACTAAACCAAAGTGTACTCTTCCTTACTCTCTATGGATCCGAATCCGATCCGAATATTACCCAACCCAACCCGCTTCTTTTTTTTTTTTTTTCTTTTTTTTTTGGGTGGTATTTTTAACATGGAAAAATTTATAGAATTAAGGAACGACAATAGAAGTAGCGTGCATGAGAACATGATTGATGAATGATGATGAGCCTACCCAGACGACGTGACGATTAAGTAGGTAAGCCGAGAGATTAGAGAAGATGCATACAAGCTCTAAATTTTTTTTATTTTTTATTTTTTATTTTTGGTGTGAATACACAAGCTGTAATCAGTATGATATAGGTAGCTAATCTAATCTTTTCAGGCAAAGAAAAAAAAAAAAAATATATATATATATATATAAAAGAATAACTAATCTAATTTAAAGTAACGTAATCCTATAAGAAGAAAGCTAAAATGCCAATTAAAAGATTAAAATTAAGAAAGTGAAAGCCACGTGAGGATAATAATGATAATAATATATTATATATGTATGTATGGCAGAGAAGAGGTGGAGACAGAAGTTTGGTTGATGGAATGGAAATGGGACACACAAAACACAAAATAAAGGTTGGGAATTGGGTATTAAAATTAATCGCAACAAATAATAAAAACAATAATGTCAAATTTATTACAATTATAAGAAGTTCCACACGCGAATGTTGAAATTTGAAGGTGTCAAACAATTACTTGACCCAACCGGAAACCCCGTGGAAACCCAACCAAACTAATACCTTTGACAATAAGTTACAATTTGCATATATATATATATATATATATGTATGTGTGTGTGTACCGATTCCCAGCAGTAGCTCCTTTGAATTAATTCTCTTTCTCTTTTCTTTTATAATAAAAACCGAATTCCAGCCCCCCCAGCGAAAGCATTAGCAACGCATTAATTCATCAATATTATTTCAATTGATATATCCTCCTTGTCCTAAATCCTAATTCATTATCATATATTCATATACATATATATATATATGGCTCTTAGACCCACCAAGGTAGCATCCATAAACGCAGCTGCAGCTGCAGCAGCAGAGGCATCAGAATCAGATTCAGATACAACCTCCTCAAAAATATTAGTTTCATCATCATCCTCATCTGCAGTACCTAGTATTTCGCAGCGTGCCATCTCTCAGACCTTAAACAGCACAGCCAACTTAGCCAACCTCCTCCCAACAGGAACCCTGCTGGCGTTTCAACTCCTGACCCCAACCTTCACCTCCAATGGAGTCTGCGACTCCGCCACCCGCCTTATGACCTCCATTCTTCTCATCCTCCTGGCCCTCTCCTGCTTCCTGGCATCCTTCACCGACAGCGTGAAGGCCTCCGATGGCCGAGTCTACTACGGCTTTGCCACCTCCAGAGGCCTCTGGCTCTTTGACTCCCCTGATCCTGCTGCTTCTGGACTCCCCGATCTCACCAAGTTCAAGGTGAGGTTTATGGATTGGGTTCATGCTGTTCTGAGCGTGCTCGTCTTCGTCGCCGTGGCTCTGAGGGACCGCAACATCGTGGGCTGCTTCTATCCCATGCCTCGCCATGAGACTCAGGAGGTTCTCAACATTCTTCCGGTTGGAATCGGTCTTCTTTCCAGCTTGTTGTTTGTAGTTTTCCCTACCACAAGGCACGGCATTGGCTACCCGCTTACCTCTACCTCTACCTCTGCCCCTGCCAGCTCTGCCCAATAATTATTTTATTATATGTATATTTATTATTTTCTTTTCTTATAATTTGTACGTTGACATTGTGAATTAGGATATGAATGTTTGAATTTCATCTTCTTCCTATCCAGGTAGATGGGAGAAGCTGTAACCAATTATGTTTGATTTGGCAACCGCAACACAATTAATTATTATTTAGCAAAGTCAGATTGTTTGATTCCTTTGACTACATGTATTCTTCTCTTCTCTTCTTCTCTCCATACTTGTGTAGATTATAAAAATGCAATAAGCTACAATATAAAACAAATGGTGGTTGGACATACAACAATTTGCAAAATATCAAATATATAGTAATTGAATCATATATAAAAAAGAAAGACGCGTGTATATAAAAAAAAAAAAATGACTATATATATATATATATATATATATATTAAATATGGTCAATTTAGCATTTGCATATGGGAAAGTAATTTCAGTTGCAATGATATATGGCAATTTGTTTTTCCTTTAGTAGTCATGGACAGTCATGGTCACAGATCAACACATGAAATTGCACATGATTAAGAATCAATTCATGATTAGCATCCATCTGAATTTGAGAATGAGAATCTCATCATCTAGATTCTAATTAATTAAGAATATCAGGGAAAAGAAAAAAAAAATGTAGTCATTCAGAAAACTAAATAATCAATCATAATGATTATATATATAAATATAGATATATATATATATATATATATATATACCATTAGCCTAAAGAGAAAGCCCTGGTATAAAGTAACTTTGTGAATGGTTTAATCATAGATATATCTTATACCAATACTAGAAGTCTCAATAAAAAGCTAGATGACAATTGTGATTTTTTTTTTTAATGCTTTTAATTAAACAATATAAATATGGTATTATTATCTTTTGTTTGCTCTCCAATTAATTGGCGTTGATTTTACAAATTGATTCTCTAAATTTGTGGTTTTTAGGTAATTCTATTTTGTTTGCTCTCCAATTAATTAATATTACTTTTACATATTATCTTTAATATATGTAGTTATAAAATGAATGTATAATATGGTTTTTAAATCTTTTTATTTAATCTCACCTTCTCTATATATATATATATATATATATGGATGTTTATGTTAGAATTGGTATTTATCAAGCAAGAATTAGTTTTGTGGTCACAATCATGTTCATTTTTCTAGTAATTCTCCTTTTCTCTTGTTCCATTTTCGTTTTGTAGTTTATAATACTTTTGATGTTGTATTTTACTTCATATGTTTGAGTAGTGTAGAAAAGTAATGTTCTTCTAATCAATATTTGTCCCTGCATATTTTTCCTTCTATTTCTTTTTAGCACAACATGCAAAGTCTAACAATATTCTTTGTTTTATGCAAACCATCACTATTATATTTAATTAATTAATTAACCTTTTTAAGGAGGATATAGATAAAATTTAAGTCAAAATGTTTACCACATCATACTTTCCTACATCTTTTGTGATATTCTAAATTAAAATCATAAAACATATTATCAATCCATTCTTAAATAAGCAAAATTTTGAATTATTAAAATAGCTACTATAATTTTAAACACATGATTTAATTTTGTAATTTTTATGCAAAATACATGAATCTCTTTATTAAGTTTAAAGGCACACAATTCATTTACTTGGTACAAGTTTGAATGGGAGAACTTCTATTTTTCAATAATCTTAATTTGCTTTTATATTTTTACAAACAAAATTTATAGATTGGATAAAAACAATTTCTAAATAACTAATTTGGTGTTATTTATTATTATTATTATTATTATTATTATTATTATTATTATTTTCCATATGGAAGGGAAATTTCATTCGTTTGCTATTTGTTATATATATATATATATATACATATAAAAGATTGTTGTACTTTAAAAACAAAAAGTGAATTCTTTTGAAAATCTCAAATATATATTTTATGGTTTTAAAATGCATTTTTAAATACTAAATACTGAAATAAAAATAAATAATATTAACCAAAGGTTTAACCAGGGAAAATTATAATAAGGACAAATTAACTTACGGTAGATTTACGTTAAAAAAAGTGTAAATGTTTTTATAAAATTGTTATAACTTATTTTCAAATATATACCTATAAAAATACACATTCATATATTGGGTTAAATTACATCTCAATGAAATTCTTCTCTTTTTAATTTAAATTATATCATCTTGTCCAAATATATATAATTTTCCTTGGTTTGCAAATGTAAATAAATTTTTGTCGCAGAACATTACATGTTTGAAAGAGAATATGTAAATTGACAAGTGTTGTCTCAAATGAAAATTCGTCTAGATTTTCCAAATTAAGGAGCTACTCTATATATATATATATATATATATATGTATATTCTTTAATATTAGGATTAATATTAGAATTTTTTATTATCTTTAATCATATTAAAAATTAAAAATTAAAATTATATTTATTAATTATTAAATTTAAAAAATTATTATTTTTTACATAGAATTTTAATATATTACTAAAATTATATTTTAATATTTTTTAAATTTTAAATCATATCTTTTAATATAATCTAAAATTAGAACTATAACTCGTTAGGATCCCAACGTGAGTATATATATATATATATATATATATACCTATACGTCTGTGAATCGAAAAGTGAAAAAGTTCATGGAAAAGGTACTTAAACTTGAGAACATATGTTGGTTAGGATTTCAAAATAGAAAATTGTAAAGTTGGATTAAGTTGTTTTCAAACACGAAAAGTGTAGATGAAACCAAAAGTACGTTAAAAGTGGGTATTAACGCGCTTGAGTCTTTGAGAAATTTAGATTGTTCCGCTGACCACGAACAGTAAGCCAGCAAAATCTGTCAAATTTTCTTCTATTCATCACACACATTTATTTTTACAAGGGGACGAACGAGTCAGACAGGTTAGAAATAGTTAGAAACAAATATATATATATATAAATTTTTTTATTTTTTTCTTTTTTTGAATGTAGTTAGTTTTTTGGGGCCATAAATGGTGTCCTTTTCTTTTAAATTTTTTTTAACGTAGTTAGTCGAATGGAAAAGGAAAGCGCCTTTTTATCAAAGCTAGTAAACATTGAAGAGTGACTTGGCAAGATGCTGGCCAATCAAATCCTGCCACGCATACTCAGGAATGATGACGTCAAGAAGGTTCGGTTCTGTGTGAAGGAATGGGGGGGCCCAGCACGGGCACAATGAATGGCTGAAGTCTGCCAAGTTGGATTCAACTTCTCAACTTGCTTTCTTCCAAACCAAAAGAACCTCTACCGAATGTAGAACCAGATCCAGGCTTTGGCTTTGCTATTGCTGCCACAATGGCACTGGTGCTCCTTAAACTGTCTGCCAGTGCCACTCTAGGCCTCACTCCTTTCCCATCATCACCCCCAAAACCACCAAAATCCCATCATAGAGTTTCCCTTCTCAGATACAACACACCTACTTCTACCTCGAGGTTTCAATTTCAACCGCCAAAGCTCGCATCTTTACCCAAAATAAGAGCTCTCAATGGTAATGGAAAGTCTGAGCCTTTGCATGTGCCTCCAGAAAATGAAAGACCCAGATGGGAAAACCTGCTCAACACTGCAGCAAGCCTGTACCCGCTCTATGTGACTGTCGGAGGGATTGTTGCTTGCCTCAAGCCCTCCGCTTTTGCATGGTTTGTGAAGGCGGCCCCTACTTCTTACAGTTTATCACTTGGTCTAATCATGTTGGCAATGGGTCTCACTTTGAAGTTCAAGGACTTTATCGCTCTGTTCTCCCAGAGGCCTTTCGCGGTATGTCTTGCTTTATGTTCAAAATGGTCATTGTCTATTTTGAAAAAAAAAATAAAAATAAATAAATAATAATTGGGATTTTTAACTGAGATTTGACTTTTGAGGAATGAGGAAGCGGATTTGGGTTCCGACATATGATCAAATTCAACAAATGTGGTGTTGGTAGAGCAAGGTTCCATTTCCAATTTATAACTTGTTAGAAACTTTCTCATTTTCTTGATTTTTTAACTTGTTCAGATATTATTTGGATGTGCCGCTCAGTACACGATAATGCCAGCTTCTGGAGCCATCATTAGCAAAATCCTGGGTCTCTCGCCATCTCTTTCAGTAGGTTTAATTTTGCTTAGTTGTTGCCCTGGAGGTACCGCCTCCAACGTGGTAAGACTTTTTTCCCTCCGTTGCTTCATTCTTTTCTCACTTTACTCTGTGACCTTCTATTTGATGCCACCTCATTTCCCTTTATGTCCTTAACGTTTATGTGAAAGTCACATATTCTTATCATGGCTTTTGCATTAATGTTAATGGTAAAGCATTTATGGTGGGAGAAAATTGTCTAGCCCGTGATTTCTTAGAAGAAAGGCATGGGTCTTATTATTCCTCAAGCCTCTCATTTGTTCCCGATTGTGACAATCTTATACCGAACCTATTCAATTCAATATATTAGAGTTTCATCTAAGACCTTTTAAATTAAAGCCAAAGAAATTGCAATGGCACAGACAGATAAGGTCTTCCATATCATAAATTTCTTTACGCAAATAAATGGCTTCATTAGTTATTAAAATGTAAAACCATATGATTTTCACCGTAATGCACAAAAATGATTAGTATACTTACATTTCATTCACTTTTCTATTTCCAATGTATAATAACTCTTAGTCTTAGATTCGTTGGTGACTATATACAGTGTGGCATTGAACACAACGCTTCCATATTATTGAATTACAAGATTTTCCTTTCACTTTCATTTCTGTGAAATAGTGTTTCAGGTGACTTTAATTGCTCGAGGGGATGTTCCGTTGTCTATTGTGATGACAGTATGCACCACTCTTGGGGCCGTGCTTCTGACTCCTTTTCTGACAAAGATATTGGCTGGAACTTATGTTCCTGTTGATGCTGCTGGTCTTTCCATCAGCACCCTGCAGGTAAGTGCAAATCCATAATAAACCGCCAATGATATAATATTGTCCTTATGGTCTTTATTCTTTCTCTGCAGGTGGTTGTTGCACCAATTCTGTTGGGTTCTTATTTAGAGAATGCATTTCCTGCTGCAGTGAAGTCTGTGATACCTTTTGCACCCCTGCTTGCTGTTTTAGCTTCCTCACTGCTTGCATGCAGGTTTTGTTACTTGAGTACATTTGATTGGATTGAACTTGATTAATTCCCTTCAGATGCTCGGTCTCTCTCTTTCTTATAGTTTATTTACTCTGTAACCAGTGTATTCTCAGAGAATGTCGTTCGTCTACAAGCCTCGATGGTTAGTACATCATTGACATCTGATCTATCTCTAATGCAAAGTGCTCAAACAATATTAACTGGAGAACTGGGTGCTGTTATACTATCTGTGTTGTTATTGCATTTTGCTGGTTTCTTTGTGGGGTAAGTGTTGACCTTCAATTTCTTCTTTTGATGACTCCAGGTATTAGTTCCTTTATTCTTTCGGCTGATGGTGATGTATTTTACCTTTGTTTCAGTCTTTAATGGTGAACTCTGATTGGTCGATGTTATAGCTTTAACAATATATATATATATATATATATTTTATTTTTTTCTTGGGTGAGATTAGCTTTAACAACTATGGCAGTTATCTTTGTAAGTCTAATATGTGGATTTGTGTAGCTTCCTGTTAAGTTTAATGTATGGTAATACTTGACTGAAAGAATCTGATAACTGATTAGCTTTCCTGCATAAGAAATGAAGTGACTCATGTGCTTGGGACTTTTAGCATTATCCATGCTATATCTTGAATTCTTGATATTCTACGTCTATGTGGAATCTTGATTGCCTTTATGTAAACGATGCACCTGGTTTGAGTAACAGAAGCTACAAAGCCAGTTCATTTGAAATCTATTGTTTCTGTGGCTAACTACAAGTTTTGGCATCTAAATATTTTAGTTGTTTCCAGGCCTATTGGGCTACATTTGGTTTCTCATTGCATACTATTAGTGATGTACATACATAACATTCATTCAATTGGAGTTCTTCATTTGCAGGTATCTATCAGCAGCTGTTGTTGGGTTTGGAGAAGCACAACGACGAGCTATTTCAATTGAGGTATTTATCAATAGGAAGTTAAATTTGATTCTCCATGTGCTCAAGATGTAATTTGAAAATTTATTTTGTGGTTGGAATGCAATTTATGACGAAATGAGTTGTTGGATATATTTATCTATTGGTTTGAAGAAAGTCATTTCATGAAGTTACCTGTTTGTCAATTTGTTTACACAGGTGGGTATGCAAAATTCTTCTTTAGGTGTGGTTCTGGCAACTTCCCATTTCGCTTCAACTATGGTTGCATTACCTCCAGCAATGTCCGCTGTGATTATGAATATCATGGGTAGTAGTTTGGGTTTCTTTTGGAGATATGTTGATCCTACTGACTCTAAAGTTGACAGTCCTAAAATTGAAGATTGATAGTCAATCCCCCTGTGAACTTTCAGATAATGAAGATTATCTTCATTTCTTTTGGGAAATTAATAAAATTTATTTATTCGATCATGCGTTTTCCTGTTTGAGTTCATCTTGGATGATATATACATATATACATTATTTTCTTTTCAGGAGAGATATGTAATATGGTGATACATATTTGCACTATGTTAGTAATTGTAAATTAGAAGAAAAAAATGTTTAAAATATATTTGAAATGAAGCTCGGCCAGTTTTTGGATAATCGTGATTGATAAACGTTTGTAAGAGTAACAAGTTTTGAATTACTTGTGCATTGTTTGTTCCCCTTTTTTTTTTTTTTTTTGTGGGGGGGGGGGGGGGGGTGGATGAATGCTTTTGCATTGTGTTGGTCACCAACTATGAAACAATTAATAAATATTAGCATTATTGATTAACTGTAGATATTTAAATAAGAACGTGCTTAGATTCTTTCCGACACCCTTTAGTACTACATGATTATTACATATTTAATGAGAAAATGCTATGTAGTAGTTTTCAGAGATGAAAACGACCTTCAGTATCTTACAAACGCTAGCTGCCACCAGCATGGAATTTTACAGATAAGGAGGACAACGCGTACATTGCTTCTTCACTACAAATGTAGCAGTTTGAAATGCAAAAGTACAATTTAGTTATATTACACATCAAAACATTCCCTGAGTTGCATCAGAAAAGCATGCACTTGGTTGTTAGGGCAGGAATTTCCATGTACAAACAAGTATATGAGTTAAATTCTATTTCGAATCTGTCGAAACTCCTTCTGTATACACCCTTTGTTATTCTCAATTTGTAATTTATCGGGCCTGCTTTTGGTTTCCGTCTTTCTGATCTCTCTATCTACACACACACACACACACACACACGCACACACACACACACACACACATACACAAAAGCAACATGCATAGATACTTTACATATGCTTCAAGTGAGGAGGTCAATCAGAAGCAAAAGACAAATTAAAGCACTGGCTTCTTGATCAGGTAAACATCTATATCTGCGGCCTAATTTATGTTTGGAGTAGATCTAATAAGCTAGACAAAGTGACTGAATGCCTTACATGCAGTTCGGTTGAGGGAGAGAGAGAGAGAGAGAGAGTGATGAAGAGCAAAAATGCATCTCAGATGATGTTGATAAGGTGGAGTGGAAGTGATCGAAGATGATATATAGGGCATTAAGATACAAAAAAGATGATGAGGATGGGGAATTAAATGGATTAAGGAGGAGAAAAAGAAGAAGAGACGACATAATGTCTGAAAGTGTATGTTCAGAAAATATCTTGTGAGAAGAAGCAGTGGTACTAGTAGTAGTAGCAGTAGTAGTGAGCAAAAGAGGAAGATTATGGAAGAAGAATTGCAAGTGATTAAGAAGAAACGGTGCCACAGCTTGACTAGTAACAATGAACCTACTCGAGCTTTATTCCCGTCTGAATTGGGTGCTTGTTTGTCACGACCACCGTCTATCCTTGAGAAAGGTTTGTTCCCGATGTTGAATTTGATCAGGTATCTATATATATGTTCTATCTGCATACACCTAGCTAGCTAGGTTTGATATTATTTAATTAGAGATGAATATGAATATGAAGATGATGTTGATATTGATCATGTTAATGTATGTTAGTAAGGATGCACCATCAACTACAACTAGAACTAGTAGTATAAGTAGGTGCGGTACTAATGCTGATAAGGGTTTGGAAGCACAACTCACCATCTCCTACGCTGGACTTGTCAGTGTGTACGACAATGTTCCTCTTGACAAGGTCCTTAATTCTTTCATTCATTCAAAATTTAGTAATTAATTCATCAATATATATATATAATATGATATGCAAATGTAAATACAAATGAAATGCAGAGTTGTTGCAGGCGCAAGCAATAATGCTTCTTGCGGGAGGCAACTCTTTGTCTGAAGCTGTAATTGCGACTGAAACACCACCACCACCACCGCCGCTGCCGCCACCATCATCACCATCACCACCTCCACCTCCATTTGATTCATCCACCGTACACTACTCGCACATCTCTAATAACTTAAAACCAGCTGGTACGCATATTTATTATGTTAATTAATAATTAACAAACTTACTAATTTGATTAGGTAATTGTTGCTATTGCTAGGCCTTCCCATGGCAAGAAGATATTCACTTCAATGTTTTCTTGAAAAGCGTCGTGGCAGGTGTATATACATATATATAGATATAATAGGGTAGTTTAAATTTAATTAGTTAAATTAATATATGTTATTAGTTTTAGAAGGGTTAATTAATTTTGCATGGATATTGCAGGATCATAAATAAAACCTTCTTATAACTGTAGCAGTACTGCACCTCCAAGTTCCAGTCCCACCAGGACCTCTGACATCAGCAACTCGTGAAAGTGAAAATCAACTCCCTTACCTCCTGCTGCTAACGAAGGCTAGCTAGCAACCTCTTTAATTAATCATTTCAATGATTTTCCATTTGCTTAATTTGTAACCCCATTTTCTATATTAATTAATTTTTCCTACTCTAGGTAGCAGGTAGGTACCACACCATGTAGGTATATGTATAAATATTATTGTAGTTTGAGCATCCAGCAACTATACCTCTTTGCCATATGCATGGTTCCCTTCTCCTATACATATATATATTTAGGCACGCAGCATTTAAAATAAAGGGCTCAATTCTATGTATGTAATTGTAACTTTTAATAATCTGGGGATATATATATATATATATATATATATATATATATATATATATATATATATATATTTATATGAAGTACTTTCTTATGTAATTTCATGCCAGCATTAATTCCAATCCAATTAGGGATCATCAATTGGGCATGCATCGTTTTTTATTCATATGTAATTAATAGTTTTTCCTAATCAATTTTGTTTGTGTCGCGTACATAAAATTTAGAACCAATTTTACATTGGTTACTGAATTATTGTTGCTGAAACATGTTTGCATTGTTATTATTATTAGAGATATCATTGGATCTATTTAAAAACATGAAAATTTTGTTTACTTTGAAAGGTTAGTATTATATCCTGATTCACTAATATCAAATATATATATATATATTTCCTGATACACTCTTTTCCCTTTCTTTTCTTAAATTCTATAAATATATTATTAATGTTTTTAAATAATTTACAAAAATATTAGTTAAAAATGAATGAAGCACAAGGATTTTGGCGTCCTGATAAACTCACAAAATAACTTCAATCGTAACGTATTGGATATAAAAAGCAAATTATTTCAACGAATTGCAATTTTTTTATTTGTTCTTTTATTTATTTATTTTGTTTTTGTTTTTTAATGCAGAATCATAAGTGGTTTAAAAAGGGATGTACGATACTTGAAAGGTGACCAGGAAGGAATAGAAAAATAGTTAAAATTGTTTTCTTTTTCAGACTTGCAACCAATGACCAAACTAACAACTGAAAAAACAGAAAACGGAAAAGAAGAAAGAAAACTGAAAAAAACAGTTTATAGGGTTTTCAAGCAAAAAAAAAAAAAAACCGTTTATAGGGTCGCTTATAGAGAAAACCGAATCGGGAGGCCAAGACTCACCAGGCATTCCGTCATCAGCGTACACGTAATTAGTCGGACCCACGGACGCTGAATCTACGGCCCGGATTCTCTTAATTATTAAGCGCTCCATTACCAAGCGGGTCATTTTATTTTTGTCTATTTTGTTTTTTGTTTTGAGAAAAGGAATAAATAAAAACATGGCGTGTGTGGGTGTGTGTGTGTGTGTGTGTGTGACGGACAGCGAAGAAAGGCAAAGACAGAGGTGCGGTGCAAGCTCAGGCTCTGAGAATGCCTCAGACTAGCAGTTACAAAAACTTGAATTCCAACTCCAACTCAAGTTCAAATTCGCAGGAAGCTAACGATAATAATAATAATAATAAGAATAATGAGAATAAGAAATCGGAAAAGAGTAGTCCTCCGATGCTGAAAAAATCGCGCACGATCAACGACGACAACAGCAGCACCCCACACTTCCCGGGCCCACTGTTCCCAGCCGTTCGGCGCATCTCTAGCACACCTCCTCAACGCTCCGATCTCCGGGTTTCCATAGACCAAGATCCTTTACAGCAGCCTAACAATGGACATGGTGATTTCTCCGATCGGGACTGGTTTTATCCTTCCTTTGTGGTCCCACATGCTCCCAAACGAGGAGGACACCGGCAGTCAGCCTTGTCGGATTTGCGAAATCGTACACCTACTGCTGCTAAGCTCCTCGACCAGAGGATCTCCCCTCTTCTTCCTCCTCTTGCTTCTTCTTCTTCTTCTTCTTCTTCTTCTTCTTCTTCTTCTGCTTCTTCTTCTTCTTCTGTATCTGTTGAGAAGAAGAAGAAACCAGTAAAGCTGCAGCAGCACCAGCTCCCAAATCAAACTCAAACTCCCTCAACTACCGCTAGCAGTACCTGTACCAGTACCAGTACCAGTACCAGTGATTTGACTCGGTTTTGCTCAAGGATATCTCGGCAACTTAAACCGTCTTCTCTTATCCTAATCCTGGTCACTCACTCTCATTCATTCTTATTACCAATTCATAAATGAGCAATGTTTTTCAACGATTTATGCTGACAATTACTATTCCATGTATAATATAATATGATATAATATAATTTGCAGGTGGCATTCACTTTTATAGTATGTGTTGCTACTTATACACTCAATTTGCGTCGTAGAGTTACGAAACTTGAGGTAATTTAATTTGTTTCTTATAGTTTATATAGATAGCTAGATGGATAGATTGTGGCATGTACCCTCTTTCATTATAAACTAATCAATGGGGGTTTGATCAGGAAGAGAACGTTTTTCTCCATAAACGGTGTAGTGCCAAGACAGATAGTTTTGGTAGTAATATCAGCCTAGATGATTTGCGGTCTGAAGAGGATAGTTCACTTTCGACCTTTGCGAATGCTGACACTAGAACTGTTGCTTTGTATACTGTGCTCTTCACGCTCATATTGCCATTTGTGTTATGCAAATATCTTGATTACCTTCCCCAAATAATGATTTTCTCCAAAAGGACCAAGGGCAGTAATAACAAGGAGGAGGTTCCATTGAGGAAGAGAATTTTGTATAACGTGGATGTTTGTTTCTCTGTCTATCCTTACGCAAAGCTGCTTGCTCTTCTCTTTGCAACTCTGTTTCTTATTGGCTTTGGTGGCTTGGCACTTTATGCCGTCAACACCAATAGCTTTCCTGAAGCTCTCTGGCTTTCTTGGACTTTTGTAGCCGACTCTGGGAATCATGCTGATACACAAGGCATTGGACCAAGAATTGTTTCTGTTTCTATAAGTTCAGGAGGTATGCTTATATTTGCAATGATGCTTGGGCTGGTTTCCGATGCTATATCAGAGAAAGTGGATTCACTAAGGAAGGGAAAGAGTGAAGTTATTGAAAGGAATCACATTCTCATTCTTGGATGGAGTGACAAACTGGTATGCTCTCTGTATGCCTTTTTCCCTAGCGATTGATTGCTCTTGCTTTAGCTTTCAGACATCATTCATATTTTTAAAGAATTTAGCTTTTAGTCGTATCTGCTACATGTAAGGCTTTGCCTGCCATTTGACTTAGCGTATTGTTTGTAATATACTGTCTTTTCAGGCATGTAAGAAGCAATTTTTTGTGCAATTGCAAAATGATTCTACAATTCCCTAGATTTGATTATCAGCTTTGCGAAAATGACAAAAATATATGTATATATGAAACAGAAATCAATAGGTTTATGTTTTTTCTGTAGGGTTCTCTTTTAAAGCAGTTGGCCATAGCAAACAAAAGTGTTGGGGGTGGAGTTGTGGTTGTCCTTGCTGAAAGGGACAAAGAGGAAATGGAGATGGATATAGCAAAGCTTGAATTTGACTTCATGGGAACATCTGTTATATGCAGAAGTGGCAGTCCTCTTATTCTTGCTGATCTAAAGAAGGTATAACATTGCATTAGTACTTTTTTCTACTAATAGAAGTCCTTGTATTGGTCAGACTTTACTTCTCTCTTCTTGATTCTCTTAGTTTGTTTATAATGAATTGCTACTCACATTTTGAGACTTATTATTGACAGGTTTCAGTGTCAAAGGCACGTGCTATCATTGTTTTGGCATCTGATGAAAATGCAGACCAGGTTATTTTCCAATTTTTTATGGCCTTATGCTCCTCATTGGCTTGTATCAGTTAGCGTAGAATGTTAATCATATATTTTTCTCTATCAGAGTGATGCACGTGCTTTGAGGGTGGTGCTTAGCCTCACAGGAGTGAAAGAGGGCTTAAGGGGTCATGTTGTTGTAGAGATGAGTGACCTTGACAATGAGCCTCTGGTGAAGCTTGTGGGAGGAGAACTCATTGAAACAGTTGTTGCACATGATGTGATTGGGCGGTTGATGATACAATGTGCACTGCAACCTGGTCTTGCGCAGGTTACTTTAATCAGCTTTTATTACATATCTTAAAAAAAATGTGGTGCTTTTATATATTATTTTGTTTAGTATTACAATCATGTCAAGAGTCCCTCAGGCCTTGCCTCCTTGGACCCTATGTCTATGTTCTGGTCTTAATAGCTTTTCCTTGCTGTATTGCATTTGTAAATTGTAGTGTCCATCTTCCTTTGACCAGATATGGGAGGACATATTGGGATTTGAGAATGATGAGTTTTACATCAAAAGATGGCCTCAATTGGACGGTCTCTGTTTTAAAGATGTGCTTATCTCATTTCCTGACGCGGTTCCCTGCGGAATTAAGGTTGCTTCAGATGGTGGGAAGATAATCTTAAATCCGGATGACAATTACATCCTCAAAGAGGGGGACGAAATCCTTGTTATTGCTGAAGATGATGACACTTATGCTCCAGGTCCCCTTCCTGAGGTTATGCTTTGTTTCTTACTCCACTTGCTATTCTATGGCTTAGGAAGCTGTTCGTACCAATTTCTTCATTGTGTATGGTTAAAAACTAGGCTAGAGTTACATGAATTTTTACTGTCATGTTTGTAGATATATGCTGGTGGTTATATATTCTTCCCTCTTGTAAGGTTTTCCATCACTTTAATCTTAACAAGCAGCATTTCTTGATGAGTTCACATTGTGTCCTTTTTGCAGGTACGCCGAGGTTCTTTTCCAAAAAGTATGGATCCTCCCAAATATCCTGAGAAAATACTGTTTTGTGGTTGGCGCCGTGATATTGATGACATGATTATGGTATTTCACTTATTATAAAACTTGATGTTCTCTGTTTTACTGATTGCAAGCGAATACTTAAAGAATTTAGAAATTAAAGGAAAGACAAATTGTTAGCATGAGGGTGGAACTCCATAAAATTCAAGGTTGATTCTAGCTTGATCTTATATCTCTTTCCATTTCCCAGGTTCTAGAGGCATTCTTGCCTCCAGATTCAGAACTTTGGATGTTTAATGAAGTTCCTGAAAAAGAAAGAGAGAAGAAACTTACAGATGGCGGACTTGATATTTCTGGATTAGTGAACATAAAACTTGTCCATCGTGAGGGAAATGCTGTGATTAGACGGCATTTGGAGAATCTTCCTTTGGAAACTTTTGATTCTGTAAGTTTGATCTCCTCTGTGTGTGTGTGTGTGTCTGTGTATGGAATTAAGAACAGGACTATTGAAATTTGAAAGTCAAGTTGATAATTTGTAGAGTTACATTTTTGAAAGAGAAGATCACAACTTGTCGGATCAGGTTGGCGGTGGTGTTTAAGTAGCACCATCAGATGAGAAACATGAACGCACCCACTTTAAGAATTTGATAAAATAAACATGCCCCAGACCGTTTGGATTTTGAAGCATGGAACTCAATAGTTAAATAAGAACATTTCTGAAACCTATTACCCATCTGATAACTTGTCAAAAAACCTACTAATCTACCATACAACAGCTTTTTGGAAACTTCTTGCCCTAAGCCATCCCTGTGCATACTGAGTACTAACTGTAAATGAACAGATTTTAATTCTTGCAGATGAGTCATTAGAAGACTCCATTGTTCATTCTGATTCGCGATCTCTTGCCACTCTTCTCCTTATTCGTGATATCCAGGTACCTGGCATTGCTTCCTCAAGCTTAGGTTTTGTGCTTATCTAAATCTATCATCAGAAGTGTATAAATGCCTATATATATGTGTATGTATAGAGCGTTCTGGAGAAAGCAACTTTTGGTGTGTAGTATACATGTGCTAGTAGCCTATTAAATGTATGTTGCAGAGAGCTGCTTCACTTGTATACTTGATTGTATTCTGGCTGCTGATAATCAATGTCTCTTAATTATTCTTATACAAAACACGTGCAGTCAAAACGTCTCCCTGACAAAGATACAAAGTCAACTTCATTGAGGCTATCTGGGTTCTCTCACAGCTCTTGGATCCGTGAAATGCAGCAAGCTTCAGATAAATCAATAATCATCAGTGAAATTCTGGATTCTAGGACTAGAAACCTGGTGTCAGTGTCCAGAATAAGTGATTACGTGCTATCAAACGAACTGGTAAGTATGGCACTGGCAATGGTAGCTGAAGACAAGCAAATTAATCGGGTCCTGGAGGAACTATTTGCGGAGGAGGTAATGTATCATATTCATATATAAACAAGGCTACATTATAATGTGCTTTCTGAACATTGTAATGTGGCTCAGTTAATCAAAAGATGAAATTTATACAAGAATTGCAGTACTTACGGTAATTTTTATTAATCCAAGCTTAAGCCAAAAAGGTTATCTATTTATTTGCAGGGGAACGAGATGTGTATCAAACCGGCAGAGTTCTATTTATTTGACCAGGAAGAACTATGTTTCTATGACATAATGATTAGAGGACGCCAAAGACAAGAAATAGTGATTGGCTATCGCCTTGCAAACACAGAGCGTGCTATTATTAATCCTTCGCACAAGTCTGAACCAAGAAAATGGTCCCACGATGATGTTTTTGTTGTCATTGCCTCAGATGAATAAAGAAATAGTACTGACAGAATTAAGGAGGTAGTTACGATGAAGATGACTAGTGTGAGGAAACAGTGAAGAAGGTTTTGTAATTCTGCAGAAAATGTGATGGAGGCCATATTGGGTTGACATTGAAAATTCTTCAAAGACTAACATTTGAATGTTAATTACTTTCGCATAATTGTTCGAAGGGTACTGCTCTGTAACTTTTATGTCTGAACTAGTACATGAAATTTCCTAGCTTAAGAGGGGCGGATATGATGTACAGGGACTGATATGATGTACATAGGGATGTCAACGGGGTGGGGGCCGGGCCGGTTTTTAAAATTCTGTCCCCGTCTCCGTCTCCGCGGAGAATTTTACATCTCATTTATGTGATTTTCCCCGTTTCTTTAGGTGCGGGGCGGGATCGGGGATTTTGCGGGACGGGGATGGGACAGGACGGTTTTTTCTGTTTTTTAATTGATATTTTTTTAGAAATTTATATAAAAAAATTATTTTATAATTAAAATATAAAAAAATGACTACAATGCAATAAAAATATAATAAAATACATCAAGGAATAAATTTACAATTATAATAAAATACATATTTAAAAAATAAATGAAAAGAAAATAAGAAAATAATTTTACATAAATGAAATTTTGTAAAAAAAAAATAATAAATAAATATATATATATATATATATATATATATCGGGGCGGGTTCAGGACGGAATTATTATTATCCGTCTCCGGCCCGTCCCCGACTCGGTTTTTAGACATTTATCCCGAGCCTTCCCCGTATTCCCGAATTTTCGGGAAAAAACCACCCCGTTAGGGGCGGTGCACCTCGGATATCCGGCCGTGCGGGGCAAATTGCCATCCCTAGATGTACATGCAGTTGGACTGCTTTTATCATATAAGGAAATTCTGTAACTAAATTTTACATAGAGATCTAATTTGTTAGTTAACAATAGTAGATTTCTCAGAATGCTTACGGGAAAGTAAAAAAATTCTTTTGACTGCAAGTCAAATTTAACCGCCAAAAAAGTGATCTTAGATGGTCAATGAAGAAGAGCCTTGTTTAACTCGTTTACAAATTTGTTTTAAATGGTTGAAACAAAAGAAATAAATAAAGGAAAAAGATGGTGAAAAATGAGAAAGATGCCAGTATCATGCAATATCATCAGTTTCTTGGAGGTAGATCAACTCATCTGGAACAGTAACAATACGCTAAAGAAGGTCAAAATCATTACAAAAACAAAGGATGAAACTTAGAACATCGAAAGCAATATCTGACTTTTTTTCATCTCAAGGGCCAAAGCTCTCACCCTTTTTTTCACCACCCTTTATCTACAAACAATATCACGAAATCATTTGCCAGAAGAAGCAACTTGGACAGTCTTTCAAATTGAAATATTCATCATTTCTGCCACTAAGTTGTCCATCATCAGTGCTGCAGCAGCAGCTTCGCCTGAGCATTGCATTCGAATCTTCTGGATTTGGTTTGGCTTTGGGTTTCGATGGCAGGAGGAAATTGGAATAACAGGGAGATTTGACAATTGCAAATCTCAACCATGTAGCCGTCTGGGTCATGAAAGAAAAGTTGATCAACTTGAATGCCACCTTCTTCCACCACTGCCGTGACATACTGTATCTTCATCTCCTCCAGTTTCTGCGTAACCAGCTTTATGTCTGAGCATTGGAATGGAATGGGGTTGTCCTTTGGATTTATCCTTCCTTTTGTTGCTGGGCTGTTTCCAGCAGACTCCAGCAAACGAATCCCAATACCATAGTTGAACAGCCTGCAAATGCATTATTAATTTTTCATTACTTCACATACACAACAATGCATGCATTTCAATATATATATATATATACATGTACATACAAGAATAAAGCACGTGTATATATACATAAGAAGTTCTAGAAAACGAGAGAGCTTCAAATTATATATATATATATATATATATATATTTATGCAAACCAAGCACCCTCAAAGTTGAAAGAAAAAGGACGTTTGATGAGCACAAAGCCCAAAACATCCTCATAGAACCTCACAGACTCGGTCACAGAGTTGCAAGCGAATGAGACATGATTCAGAGACACCAGAGGCAATTTCGAAGTTTTCTTATCACCACCTCCCACCATTGTGCCCACTCTCTCTCTCTCTCTCTACATATATATATATATATATATATACCCACCCTCCCCCCTGCGCAGAAACACAATGGGCATTGCATCTCAACATATATATATATAAGCCCTCATATAATATCATATAATATATGGTATACATGAACCGCAAACAAAGCTAAGTAGAAATTCAGCCGGCAGTAGCAGTAGCAGCTCATATACATCCAACATTAAAAAGGTGGAAACCACTGAAAAGCCATAAAAAAATAATCTAAATCTCTTGGGACTTGGAGTTTGCTTGTAAAGAGAGATGCAGATGCTTGCATATTAATATATTATTTTCTATCATCAATAAATCTTAATTACGTACTTTAGGGTCAGAGGAGGTAGGGCCACTCTTCTTTAATTCCATTATACACTACTAATTAGGCAGATCTACCGTGTAAATATATATATTATTAAACCTTTTATTTATTAATTGAAATTTATTCCTATACATACATAAACAGTTAGCAGTTGTGGCAACCTTATTCGTCACAGTCTAACAGTCAACTTGGTTTTTTATGTTTCAACTACTTTATTAATGATTATGTCTTATTTCTTCATAGCTAGTCATGTAAAACGATCTCACTTGCCCCCGCCCAAAAAAAAAAAAAAAGTCATGAAAAATGATGTTAACAAAATTAATGAATCCAGTGTACGTACTACTGAACCACCTGGGAATTGTGTTACAAGGCTAATCTGTTCTTTTCTAAGCAGGCCCTGTTGCTGCAACTTATTATGCATATTTTGGCTTAAACTGTATCCAACAACAGATTTGATTTATCAACCATGCACATATATTAATTTCTATATGTTCATTTTAGCCTTCTTCTGGTATATATGGCAAGTACTAGTGAAACATTTCATTTTAGAAAATGACTAACCATGCATGATATGGATTTATATAATCTGCTTTAATATATTTTCATATTCAATCCATCTCATTCACCTGGCAAGCTGGCACTAAAAATTTGCCTAATCACAAAATTCTAATAGAAAGACAACATAATGATGACCCAACTAGCAAGCTTTAATTATTTACAAAAAATAAAATAAAATAAAATCCTAGTGCGCTTTAATTCTTTACTCCTGATGGCATTCCAACTATCTATTTATGTTGCACAATTATATATACAAGTTGTCTTTAAAATTAATCAAATTAAAAGAATAAAAATAAATAAATAAATATGAATGATCAAACCATGTTGGTGTTCATCATCATCATTATTACTATGAATTGAGTTGACAGCAATATTTATCAGCTTTCCAGCTAAGCTGCTTCAATTAATTAAGATACTCAGTGGAACCCCCTTGCATAATGCATACTCACAAAAATTGAATGTTAATTAACTTTGTCTATCCTATCCTCACTCCCTCTGTAAAAGTTATTTGTTTCAATAATACATGAAACCCATAATAAGTTTACTCCTATGGCCTAGTTGGAAGGATCAGATCGACTGCATCTGCATGCAGTCACAAAGGATATGAAAGAAAAGACTATCAGTAGATTGGATGACAGCTCAACTTCTTTTAATTTTTCAGGATTTTGGAGATGAAGACAGGCCTGAGTTGCACAAGTTAATCGATCAAAAGCACACGGGTAGATTGCATTATATATTTAGTCCAAGTGGAAACTACATATCATAGTAGAAGCCACCTCACATGGTCATGACTTTATCCCACCAACGAAATCAATAGAAAAGGGTCTCAGATCTACACCGACCAAGTTACATCATTGGCATCATGGTGGTAGGGAAAATTTGAAAACACACTTCTTCTAAGAGCGCAATAAAAAAAGTGAATATATTTCAATAAACCGTAACTGAGAATGATATAAGATAATTGGACTACCAGGAAGGGTTGAGAATAGCATATACAATGGGCAATTATGATATTAATATTTTTTCCAAAAAAATTATGATATTAATATGATCAAGTCCAATGCTCTAGTAATATAGTTGAAAGTTTGCAACTTTATGATGATGAATCAAGAAAACTAAAAGAACAAACGACACTTATCATTTCAAGCAACTATGCACTCTCCCTATCAAATTATAAGAAAGTTGGACTACAACCCATGAAAGAGAATAGAATATACAATTTGTACGAACAATTGTGAAATTAATTTGTTAAGTCGATTGCTACAGTCATACGGTTCCAAGTTTGAAACTTTTATAATATAAATGAAAAAAGAAAAAACTTAAAAAAAAAAAAAATTTGAAACTTGATGACCATGAACTTTATTAAAAAAATAAAAATAAAAAAAAGAAAAAAAAGAAAACAGTTTGAGAAGTCATACAGAGAATGGGCAAACCTTATCAAGCATTATCTGTGTGTGATCAAATTCATCGTCGTATGCCTTCCTCTATTTATTCAACAACAAGGGATTTACGCCTGTTGGTTTTGGGCATCTTATTCAAAAGATGAATGTACCTATACCGCATGGCCATCAAAGGATGCTTCACAACCAAGAAATCCTTTCTATAAGCCTCCCTCAGCACCACAGTCTGCGTCCTAATCTTATTGGAAACGTAAAAAATCCCCGGATGATGCTTCAGGGCCTTCTTAAACCCGGACCCAAAACCCAAATACTCTCCTAAGCAGAATAAGTTGTCTCTTTGCGTCTTCTTCGACACCAGAAGCCAAAGCAATTCATGAAGAACGCCCACCGTCCACTTCTCTGCCTGGTCGCTATTGGGCGAAAGATGGAAACCATTTTCGTATGGCGAAATGTACGGCAATCGCTGCCACTCCTCGACCCAATCCTTAACCTTCTTCTCCAACTCGAACCCTTTTGGCAAACACATCGGAAATGCAATGCGCTTCGATTGATTGGTCCTCTTCTCCAATTCAGACACAGCAAGCTCTTCCCTCCAAGAAAGGAGCTCCAAAGCAAGCTCCTTTCTGCCAGTAGACACATCTTCCACCTCACAAACCTGAAAGTAGTCTGGATAATCAGCAAGAAGCGAACCCACAAAATTATGAGGAAGACCCAGATCCCATTTGAGCCTGTCGATGAGGTACAAGGGCAATCTAGTGGCTCCAGTGAGCATCAAGAGCCTGGAGAGGCGGTTGACGGCGTCGGAACGATGGGGAAGAGAGGTGTGAATGGCGGATTCTTGATAGTGGAGGGAGAGAAGTGCGGGTGTGAGCTTGACACGTGGAGGGAGAGCAGAAGCTGGGTGGAATATGGAGAAGAAGGAAGGGTATCGGAGGAAGAATTTGGAGGACGAGGTGGAGAGGTTGAGGCTGGGTTTGAGAAGAGAAGCGAGGGAGAGAGAGAGGGATTTGGATTTGGAGGGATTAGACTCAGACTGAAACAGGATTTGGTTCTTGAAGGAGAGGGCTTGATGGAGATTTTTCTCTCGTTCGACGGCGAAGTCTAGGTAAGGGTCTCGGACCCACTTCACCTTCGCGTCCACGAACGTACGGATGGGATTCAGACGATGGGGAAGTTTGGCGGTGCCCAGTCCCACACCCATCACCAACTCAAACTGCAACTCTACAACCGCAACTGGCAAGACGGGCGGGAATGGGTCTGCTCCGGGTTCCGGGTCTGGGTCAGGCTCTGGCTCATTTCTGGTTTGTTTGGGTGCGTTATACGTGTAAAGTAAAATTATATGTACGAGTTAAAATACTGTTATGACTTTTTTTTTATAAAATGCAAAGCCGTCTTAGCTCAGCCGGTTCACTGGGCTCGTCCACTGTCAAACATATTTTATGTAAATCTTTATTAATTAAATATATGTATATTTAAAAAAATAAGATTAGAACATATCAAATATATTTATATTAAAAAATATGCACGTGATTAAACATATTAAATATGATCATTTCATATATATTTAGAATTATAAAATGAAAAATTTTAAATATATTAAAAAATATGCAACTGAATATATTAAAAAATATTTATAATGTTGAAATAGAATATTTTAACAAATATATTTTTTTATTTTTCAAAAGTATTTTCATTGAAAAATAAAAAATTATAATTATCAATTTTATCTATAAACATTGTAAAAAATTATCATGAATGATGTCTATTTTTATAAACGATTTATAGATAAGAAGAAAAAAAAAAAATTCTCAGTTTTAACTATATGAATTGTGAATATTTTAAACATTAAAAATATTGTATAAATTTATTTTATACTTTTCATATATTTAAATAATAATTTAAATGGTACCATGTAAATAACGATATTGCATAGCGTTTTTTAAAATTGTAAAATGAACTTCTCAAATTTCATATCTTACCCCAACCACTCCTCTACAGTCTACACACCTAAAATAAGGGAGGAAAACCAAAAAAAAGAAAAAAAGAAGGGAATCTATACTCGATACATATGCCAGCCAATCAACATTTCTTTATATAGTTTCTGCAGCATTTAATTTAACTTTGATACAGTATTCAAAACCCACAGAGTTGTGGTAATGTTAGAAACTAAACTAATTCAAGCTAAAATACAAGGCCGTGAGTGTGTAGAACCAAAAATGTATGGCAGGCAAGACATTCCAACTAAATATCTGAAAATGAAGACACATAACAAGAGAGTTGCAGGTGCTTGACTAGTGCAATCAAAGACTTAGTGAGCACGGGTCATCTTTACTTTTGGCATAGCCTTCTTCATCTGACGAGCTTTCTCTTTGGCTTCTCTCTTCCTAACGGCCTCCGCACTGAGCTTTGCCTCAGCCTCCTCCAACAACTTCTTCCTCTCTGCCTTCTTTCTCTGCAAGGCTTCTTGCCTTGCATTTTGAAGTTCTTTGTGTGCCTCTTGAGCAACCTTCAATCTTGTAGCTTCTGTTTTGGATCGAGCCTGCACTTTCACAAATCACAGTACAAAATCATTACTTGTAATTGCAAGATCACTTGAAGTTGGATAACAGAATAATATAAGATTTCGACCCACCTGAGTACTTAGCTTGTACCGCCCAATCAAATCAATATAATAAGGTACCAGAGCCACCAAGCGATTCATATCCGCCATGTTATTTGCATCTGGGATAGCAAACTTGAACAAAAGCATCTTCTTGTGTGTGCCTGGGTGTTGATCTGAAAAATGCATTGAGATGAAACCCTTTCCAAACTTCTCAAAAGCTTTGTCACCAAAAACCTGCAAATATAACCAGAGCATGTATTTGGTATATTGCTCAAGTTCCAAGAGAACAAGTCAATGCAGAAGTGTCTAATTAATTGTGGGGTAAGCCGGTGGAAATTAGTAATAATGTGCACCATTCACACATACAGAGACAAAAGCAAAGCGGCATAGTAGGACTAAGTATTTAAAATATAAAATAAAAAGAATCAACAATAGCGTATGCAATAGCATTTCCATTTATACTAATTACTAATACTAGAAAAAAAGATACACTACTAAAGAGAGTCCTCGAAGAAGTATTTAAGTTGGATTTGGCCAAATATTATATCCATTGGTAAAAGGTGGCAGATAACATTTCCCCCTAAAAACAGCCTGAAATAACAGTGGATCCGGCTAATTATTGAAACATTAGCAATCTACTTTCTGCAATGAGCCTTCGTCAGGTCCTGAGCATGGTGACAAGTATTGAACAATTATCATGTATTTAATGGGTCCAATTCACCCAACATCATGCAAAGCAACAGACATTTTTCTGATTCCCTAATTGTTAGATCAATTTCTTCAGTTATGAGATGATACCAGATTGACAATAAAGTAAAGTCATCTAGCATAAAGTCTTATTTAATTAACAATCGCAAGTCCTTCCTTGCTCAATATCAACACACGGAGACTATAACTGTCCTCAAAAGGTAAGTCCATTGCGAATAAAACCACATAAGCAAACACATAAGCAAACACAAGTTATCGTTTTAGCATTGCGTATTCAAAGCCCCACTCCCCACCCATCTCATTTGTTTATGAATCATCCTTACTGCAGGAGCTGTCAGTAAGATGGAATTGCTTTAAGCAAATTTAAACATAAACAAACCTTGATTAATCACACGTGAGATGTCAATAAAAGAAAAAAATAAATAAAAATGGAGTTTTTATCAAACCTCAAAACACAATATTTTTTCAGGGCACCGATAACAAATGATTTTGAGTTACTATAAAAACCCAAACAAATAATAACATAATGATGGCAATAATAATCAATAATAGCAGAAAAGAAAACAAACAAAAATTGGTAAACTTTTTTAAAAAAAAAAAAAAAGGAGAAGAAAAAACCAACCTGTTCAAGCACAACCTCGGTGATCAAATCAGAGGCAACTTCCTTCGACTCGGAGATGACAGCCAAGTCTTCGGCAGCCCACTTCCTCCCGGTGGGCGGAGAAACCAAATTGGCAAACCTCTGCAAATCCCTGACCTCCTTCTGCATCCATTTGGCCAACTTCTTCTTGGCCACGGCGAAAACCACGTGATCCATGGCTTCCTCATTCATGTAAACCTCGAAACTAATCTCATCGTTGCAAGGAACCACCAAATTGTATAACCTCGAAATCAAATCGTGCCTGCTCTTCAACTCCATCGTCGCCAACAGCCCCTGGCAGTACCTCCGACCGCTCGCGTAGAACTTGAACACGTTCTGACCCTCCTTCAATAACAGCGGCGAATCATCACCCTCGCCCACCCCAAGTAGACTGAAATTCTTGTCGAAGATAGAGTCCTTGGACGCGAATTTGGTGGCCCAAGCGAGCGCGATGTTCTCGTTCTCGCGCTTACCGGTGAAATAGTTGATGATGAACACGATCAAGAAACTTCCGCACACAATCTCAACAGTATACGATCTTGAAGCAGTGGCAGCGATCGGCTTCGGCGAAGCTTTGGGATCGGCAGTGGAGGAGGGAGTGGCATTTTCGGCATTTTTGGAAGCCTCCCCCTCCGGAGGTTGTTCGACGGGTAAACCTTCGAATTCGTCCTCGTCCCAGTACTCGAAGCTGGTGGAAGAAGGCTTCGGAAGATCCGAATTTGAGGTCCGCGACGGAGGCTCCGAGGAGACGTGGGTGGGTTCCGGAACCTGGGATGCTGGATCAGGGTCGGGGTCGGGGTTGGATTGGGTGAGAGGAGGGGATCGGAGAGTGTGGATTAGGGATTCGTCGGCGTCGGCATCGTCTTCATCTTCGGCATCGAAGCCCTCGAAGTGGGAATCGGCGAAGACGTGAAAGCGGGAGAGATGGGATAGGAAGAGAGAAAGTAGGGAAAGGAGAAGAACAAAGTGTGAGAGAGAAGAAGAGCAAGGTCGGAATGCCATGGCTATTGGCTACGCCTCCACTCCACGCCTGTCTGGTCAGACAAAAGAGAGAAGAGGAAGACGATTTGAATAGAGAGAGAGAGAGAGAGAGTTATTTTATTAGTTTAGTAGCAATAAAATTTCAATGGCCTGGCTGGGGGACTGGGAGGGAGGTAGGGATTTTCTGGTAATTTTATTTCATCTGGCGGGTCGAGGTGAGATCTAATTAAGTAGTCCTACAGCCCCCAGTCCAGCCCCTTTTTTTCTTTTTTTCTTTTTTTGGGGGGGGTAATGACCACCAGTTCAGCTATTGAAAATGAAAATTATATCTTTTATTATAATTTTGATGATGATATAATGTAATTATTTTGCAACTATTACTGTTAAGGAATTACAAACTACCGTAGAGAATTAGCTGCAATGAAAAATCCTAATCTGTAGGTTTGGAAATGTCTTTGGATTCCTGTGTGTATTGTCGAAGGAAAATCGCCATTACCAACTTTTTCTTCTTCTTCTTCTTCCGATTACTTAATTATTACTTATCATTGAAAAAACTGCTTGTTTAAAAGGTGGCCATTTTGGCTGGATATTCAATTAATTTGTTGCTCTAATTTTTATTCATGGAGGTAAAAGAACTTTTGATAATTTAATAGGCACACATATAATGTAACGTAAATTTAAACTTTAGAATTATACTTGTCGCGTTTCTAGCCTCAGTGACTATGTAAATGCGCACGCAGTAGTGTAGAAGCTTCCTTGAAAATTAATTTTTTTTTTTTTTTTTTTTTATAAAGCCAAATATACCATCAGCATGGTGCATGGGGATAATTACTATTACAGCCTCATCAGAGCCAATTAAATACAATAATATCTTTATTTTATCCTTGTACTATGTTAATGTTACCACTTCATCAAACCTATATTTCTGAACCTTCTTTGATCAAACAGTAAGTATCTTCCGCCTTCCTCCTAGAATTAGATCCTGGTCAACTTTCTGGTTCATGCTACGTTTGGTCCACGCCCCACAGCCAACGCGAAGCAACAACACATGGTGCTGCATGAGACACAAGACCACCCTCCTCCGATTTGAACCTATCCATAAGAATGAGAAAACAAAATCAATTTAGATCAAACGTTTTAACTTTTGCACTCAATTTTCTGATCCTGCTACTATTTGAACTAAAATACATGCTTGCTTACCTTGTGTTCAAAGATCACATTCGGGGTTTGTCCTCCTCTAACAACAAATGAATTATAGAGTTGACAACATCATTAGATACCACATTGACATTGGCATCCTGAGAAATGAAGAAAAAGGAAATAAGAAATCGCATTATCTTTCCTGGGTTGGAATAGAAGTTGCCCAATGGAGCTCCACCAGGTTTCAACACAGTTGTATATATTGCGCGTGCTAGTTGTAACAACTTAAGATAAATGTACTGTGTGTGTACCTCCGGCTTTCTAATCAACTCCCTCAAAATAGAATGAAGAGTTAATCTGAGTTCCTTAAACAGGACTGCAGTTTGGGCTGGTGCACTCAGTTTTAACCATCCATCAATAGCGACAATACCTGTCTGTGATATCAAAAAAATAATTAGAATATCAAAAAATGGACGTGATAAGATGGACTAGTGCACAAAAATAGTAGCATATGCAATATAAATGCATATATTTTATTAATTAGGAAATATTAGAAAAAAAAAAAAAATACTGGCAGAAGATAAACAAGGAGACACCTGATGATGAACGTTAATGAAGCCTCCAAACAACAAAATAGAGTAGGGAGAGACAATGGTGGTATCTCGCAGAAATACTTTGTTCGTTTCAACCTGTAAATATAACAAGGTGAAATTATCATTAAAATAAATAAGTAGGCAACACCAACTACATGTGTCATGTCTTCGAGAGCAAGCGTAAAATGAAGCATTTTAGTACCTAAGTTTTGACTTCTTAAGACATAAGCTAAAAAGATGCTCAATTTAAAAAGGTGAAGACACGTCTGATAGAACCTATAAACAGCATCCAACTCAAGCGATAATAGTGAACAAACCTTTTCAAGGAAGACAAGGAAGGGATGTCGAAATTCCTTCAAGCTACTGTTGATCGAAGATGGGTGTATGTGAACTTCCCTCCTTCCATCATACCATACTTGATGTCCTTTAGATGCAAGACCAGTTGACTGTTTGAGAGTACCAAGAGCTACTTCAGCAATGCCTTTTTCAGTGGCGGCAACATTGGGGTATAAACCTGCACATAATATTGCCTGCAAGAGAACTTGAGGTAAGGTTGTATGAAACTTTAGTTCATATCAGATGCCAGATGGTAGATACCAATTCCTATTATTTCCATCATGTACGAAAAACTTTTTTCAAAGCGACTGTAGATCATCACTTATTAACAACAGCATTACATCTATCAACCTCCTTAGAAGGTTTGAATATCAGAGACAATAATCCCACTAAAAAAAGAAATTTTCATTTTAGAATCCAAGCAAACAAGCAGAAATCATATAAAAAAATGACACATCAGCTTAAATTTTAAAATACTTTTTAACTCACCCCAATTTGACTTTATACAGGCAAGGAAAGCATCCAAGTCTGAGTTGGTACAAAGTAAATACATATTTTTTTACCTTTATAATTGATGTATGATTTGCATAGGTATTGAATGGTTGTGATGCATCAGAGAGCCAACAGTCAAGGTTCTCTCTCTTTCGTCTATCAATCTGAAACAACAAAACATTTGCTTAACCAAAAATCACAATCTGAAAAAACAAAAACATTTGCTTAATTAAAACTAACATAAATGGAATAAAACTCCAATCACTTGACAGTTGACATGCAGAACAATTAATTGATGGAAGAGAATATATTCTTAATTAAGAAGACGACAATGCCAAAAAGTAAAAAGAACTTTTAATTCTCCCAGCGAATAGAAATTAGTAATACAAAGAACTTAGTATTGATCAAAACTTGAAATCAAGGATTATTTACATGAGTTAAACTAACTTTTCAATATAAAGAGCTAACAAGTTACAAAAGAGAAACAAATGGTAATTAAAAATTACTTGAACACCACCAAACTACTGAACCTGATAAGTTTTTGGAAGTTTGATAAGCCCAATATCTGCTAGCAATGTTCCAAACTGTACCCTCATGTCTCTGACAAATCAGAAATCAGAAAAGATTGAAAAATTGATGAATTATATTTGAAGTGAATATTAAAACATTTAACAACAAATAGGAAAAGCTGCTATGAAACCAAATAAAATAACAAATAACTGATAGCGGTAGAATATGTTCTAAAGCATTAGTAAAGAATGTTACTATTCGATGTGAGTTAATCAGCAGAAAAGAACAGCACCTTATCATGAGCATAACTGAACTACTTAAAAAATATGAATTGCAAAAATGCTGTGCAGCTTTAATTCCTTTCTGCAGAAACCAAATTTATCGTGTTAGCAACATCCCATTTTGAAAGACACCAACTACATGTTATCTGATCAGATGGATGGATGTATATGCAATCAAGAATGGAGAGTCATAATGATGAAGTTATACTTACAGTTAGCACCATGGATCCAATGAAGGCCAGATAATTCATCATGATGGAAAACAAGAAATAGGTTGCGTTTTTATATCAAAACATACTTTTATTAAAGTTATATAGGTTCATGGAGTGGCTTGACTTAACTAATGGTAGTGTCACAGATACAACTAAACAGAGTGTTCCTTGTCTTGTGGAAAAAGTAAATAATCCAACACAGACATACAGAAAAAGTTTGTATATCATTAGGTCAACAAGACATTGACTAACCTCTCGCACAATCTTTTCCCACTTCTTGTATGCAATCATCATCAAGAGATGGTCAGATTGTCTGTGACCATCATATGAATCAAATGAACCATCCAGCTTATCAGCCAACAGCGCTAACTTAGCTCTTTCAACATTTTGCCTCTGTCCCCAGCAAGCATAGAGAGAGAATTGGGTGAAGTCCATGACGTAAATTCCTTTTATATTAAAAAAATGAAAAAAATTACATATTGAAGGCACATTTTGAAAAGAAACCTCATCCTTAGGATAGATAAATGGAGACTTGTAGCTCAGAAATGCTGAAATTGAGAGGATTGGTGATAAGCAACCAAATATTCCGCCATAAAGCATCATCTGTAATTTCAAATCAAAACAATAAAAACGTTTTAGTCAGGAAAGAATGTGCCCACAATGTCAATATTCCAATCTGAAGAAAAATAAATCTTTGAGAGGGGGTTTAGCAGCACATGTTATCGTCATGCCATTCTTAAGAGAGAGAGAGACGCTCAACATACAAAATAATGATAGCAGTTTAGTACAATTGCCTTCTATGTGCTCAAGAAATTAAAGAAGCTTGACATACAGAATAATGATAGCAGTTTAGAACAATGGCCTTCTATGTGCTCAAGAAATTAAAGTTACAGAATTAAGAGTATTGGAGGAAACGATGAAAATAAATCTTCTATATGTCCAAAAAATTAAGGTGACACAGCATGGGATCATTTTGAGGCTGGTGCATTAATATTAGTGGGTGTCAGGCTATCAGCTCCTCCTAGGATAGGCGACAGATTTGCAAAATTTCCCAGGAGTCACAGATTCCTTTGTTCAGTTGGCAAAACATATATTTACTCTTATTACATAGTAACTGCATGGTGAACTGTGAACCTAGGGACCAGGGGTTAGATAATGAATAAGTAGAATCTAGAAATATTAAAGCATATGGCAATACATAGTAACTGCATGGTGAACTGTGAACCTAGGGACCAGGGGTTAGATAATAAAGAAGTAGAATCTAGAAATATTAAAGCATATGGCAAAATGTTTTGGTAGAAAGATAAGGATTGATGTAAAATACAATCTAGTAACTAACAATTTTAATACTTCATTACCAAAAAAAAAAAAAAAAAAAAAAAAAAAAAAAAAAAAAACAATTCTAACACTTGATATCATGAACCATTAATCTAACATAAAGAACAAGAGAAAATGCAATCCCCCACAATGATAATTCTAACTTCCATTTCCCCATTGTCGCAATAAATTTAAATCCTTACAAGCATAGAAGAAAGGAATATAAATTGGCAAACCTTCCCAATTAGTACATCAACTGGAAGTTTTGCTAAATGATATCCAAGGGGCGTCAGCAGTTCATCCCCTTCAAGAGCACCAACCTAATAAAAATAGCCAAAATGTAAAGTATCATATTACTGCTGAAACTTAATAACATTTCTTTATTATGTATGAGTAGCAGTGCAGTTTAAATAAGCAATGTATGGAAAAGACACTGACAATCAAGGAAAACATACATAAAGTAAAGTATGGAACACAAAATATTAGTAACTGTTCACATATGATAAATTAATTAGGTAGGAAAGAAGAAAGCCACGAATTTAGTGGAATGGTTGCTACTCCTGAGAAATATAAGGAAGTTACACATTTGGAATAAGAAAAAAGAGATTAGTGGCCAGAAGTATAACTTCCTGTTATCAATCATATACTTAAATGCGCCAGAATCATGGTTTCATGGTAAAGAACTACCTCATATAATACTGAAATTGCTGAGTTCATAGCCTCTTCCCTGGGAGGTTCTAAAGCCTGAAACAATTTTTAATAAATAACAGTCGGACAGTATCATCAATGAAACATCTGCAATTCAAAGAGAGATAGACTTGCCTTGGATAAAAATGGCTTTATGTGTCCCAAAGAAAGTAACTTAATTTGTAAACACAACTCTACTAATGGCATACGAAGCATCTCTGGAACCTTGGCATTTTGAATGTCACGTTAGAAACTATTAGGGAAATTCAAAGTAATTAAACGGACAGAAAGTTGAAAGCACAAGGAACTAGGCTCTTTGAAAATTTTCTTTTTGACAAAGTACCTGAAAAGGACGCATGAGTTTTTCAAAGCGATGGCGCGTGTATAAGGCATAGCAAATCCCAGGCTTTACACGTCCAGCTCTTCCCCTCCGCTGCCTTGCATTTGCTTGAGATATCCAATCTTCAACCATGCTTGACAGTTTCTACACATACCAATTAAGATAACTGGATCTCAACCCTCATAAAATCATAGGATTTTTAATAACATTTTCAATAACAATTCAAAATATGATACGTCTAATATTTTTTTGCACTCTTATTTTATTTTCCCTTACCCTTATACAATACTGATTAACTTACAAGTTGGTAGCATCATTATTACAGTCATCAAGAAATCTTAACATTCATACATCTTAAATAATTATGATTAACAGGTAGATCATTTAATCAACATGCACAACCATCTTTAATCCTATGAAACTTTTGCAACCCGTATATAAAAATATCTGAAATAATTCAAAAGATGTTAATTATCCTCAAACATTATTCAATTTACAGTTTAAGATCTCTTTGGAAACTTTCTAATTAAAGAATATATGTTTAAAAATGCTTTAAACTTGAGGTCCCATAAGTATAGTTTTTAAGTCTTTTAAGAATTGTTACATTTTCTCAATAAAAATAGACAGAGTTTCCACATACAACATCACATTATTATTTAGCAAAGAGAGTTGAAAAGCACAAACCTTCTGTGGATTATAACGGTTCTCCTTATGCTTTCCACAGTCAATAACATATACTACATCATCTATTGTAATACTGGTCTCTGCAATATTTGTAGCTATAATGACCTGGTGCATCAGATATTATAGGAAAAATGTTAAAAAAAAAAAAAAAAAAACCAAAAAAACCAAAAAAACAAAAAACTATATTGCAAACAGTCGAAACAAAGAACAAATGCATTAGGCTCAAGCATTCTTCACAAGTTTCATCGTGAATCTTGAATCGAAGCGCTAAAACAGTGTTTTCTGAACTTAAATATAGAACTACGAAAATATTAGCCAATGAAGTGCCAAAACTTGCCTTGCGTATGTTCTGAGGTGGCCGTAAGAACACCTTCTTTTGATCACTTGATGCAACAGATGAATGCAATGGAAGAATCCAATCAGCAGATGGTCCACCAAATCGGTAAGAAGCAGTTAACTTGTCGACTAACATGTAAATTTCAGATACTCCCTACCATGCAAATTGAAGAGCCAAAATTAATAACATTTTTAGCAAAGAAAGCAACCTGAAATGAATGATCCAAGCAAAGGGACTAAGTAATAGCTTACAGGCAAGAAAACAAGTATGGCACCCTCGCTGCAAGTTTCATCAACATAACACACCAGGTCTTCAAGAAGATCATAATCAATGACATCTTCATTCACTTTTTTCTGTATAAAAATCGTTATTTGTCCTCTCATAGCATCGCATTACAAAGAAAGAAGCAAAACATGCCACACATCAAGCATTAGATCTCAGAGACACTTACCAAATTTTGTCGAGTTTGCTCACTGTATGATTGATAATTATCTGGAACATAATAAGGGTTAATGTATTCTTCAGAAAGCATAGAATCATCGCCCCATGCAGATAGAACAAGATTCTTCTTCCCTCTGCGATTGTTGACAGCACTACTCTGTGCTTTCATAAAACAAGAGATCAATAATTTGTATTAAGAGAAAAGGTAGAGTTTTATTTATAGCTTGAACAATAGTGATATGTAGCTGAGCTATTTCTTGACTTACAGAACCCTATCAATTTCAACAGCTAAAATCTGGCCTCCAAAATCAACCACGAAGAAAGTTGGTGAAAAAAAATATACATATTCAGATGCTCTTCATGGACACAATAAATGCACAGGAAGATTTCTATAAGCAGAAACAGTATCCCAAAAAAAGTAACAAAGACTTGCAGATGTACAAACTAGGGAGAGGACAACATTACAAATGAAAGGCCTTGTTTATGAGTTCCAATCCAAAAAGTATAACTGCAATTCCAAGAACTAGACCCTGTTGGTATGATTCAAGAACAGTAATTTATATATTTTTCAATTTAGTATGTTAGCAACTATTTTTCTTAATGTGCTATATCCGAACAATTCTTCTCCAATTTAGTCATTGGTTATATTGGTGGTTTCAAAAGAAAGGAAGATTCCAGAAGAAAAATAACGATGGAAAACGCAGAAACTTCTTATAATGTGATAGAACTGCCAACAACCAGTGAGAGATGCATAACAGATCTGGTGACACGGAAAATGGCAATCTAGGGTTCAAAAGTCGAGATACCTTATCTTTGGTGGATGTTTCAAATCTCAAGGAAGCTGAAGAATCTGAAGCAAGGCGATAGTTGATACTTTCATATACATCCTCAATAAAATAAGTCGTCACAGGATGTGTTCTGCCTTGTGCGGTAATCACAGGGCAGTTACTGAAGTATTTTGAAAACAAATGTGAATCAACAGTTGCAGACCTGAAAAATTAATAATAAAAATTAAAAATATATCAATACAACAGAAGACTAACAAAATATAAGACACTAGACACGGAAATTAAAGAAGTAAAAGCATACATAAGAATAACTTTCAATTTGGGAGTATTGTAAGTTGATTGCTTCTCAACAAGATTCTTCAGAACAATAAGCAGAAAATCACCCTGTTAGACCACGCAACAGAAAGAAGGCATGTTAATAAACTTGCCATCGCACTCAGAAAAGTAACACCCTTTCTGGAAACATAAACCTAAAGCTACAAATGTCAATAAAGTATTAACACAGAATTTATCTGGAGTTCATACTAACACACCAAAAGTGACCGTTCATGCACTTCATCAACTATGACATGAGTAACACCAGTCAAGTTTCTGTCACCCTGAAAATTTTGACAATCAATGCTAGATCATATAACTTGAAGCATCTGAGAAGTCATGGAAGTAACTGAATTGGGGAAGTAATTGTCTGTTAGTACAATTACAGCCAACTTGATTAAACAACTAGATCAGGGAAGCCTCACCGCAATTTTCCTCAAAAGAATGCCAGTGGTACAAAATAGAAGCTTTGTTTTATCATTCCTGACACAATAAAGCAAGCAAAGGAACAAACAAATCTTTATTAGATAAATGGATGATTATATAAATTTAAAAAAAAAAAAAAAAAGGTACAGGCAAATAATAATTAGCAGGAAACTCTATTATATATATGCTAAGAACGAAAAAGATTGAAGTTTATGAATAAGATAGTGAGCCTGTTTGTCTGTACTTATGGAATTGACAATATTATGTAGACCAAGAATATAAACACCTTGCACTATCAAGACGAACTTGATAACCAACCAAGGAACCAGATGAACCAGGTGAAGGCTCACAGCGCTCATCAGCAACCCTTTCAGCTACAGAAATAGCCTACAACATAATGCAGAAAACCAGAAATTATAATCATGTAAAGTAAAATTATATTGGTAAAAGAAAGTGACTTGGGTCAAGAAATGAATGCAGTATCTTATAATTGAATAGAGATGTACCCACCGCTATTCTCCTCGGTTGTGTGCATATGATGTTACAGTGTCCTCCAAGTCCTGATTCAACCATGTCATCCAAAATAAATTGTGGAACCTACATTAAATTTCAGTTAGATTACATGTCATGGTACTGTTTTGAAATGGCAAAGTGAATTACACTTTACAATCAGCATCAGCATTTTGAAAGCTACAAAAATGACTACACTACATTGTAAGAAACCCTAACTAATGTTTGCACCAAAGCCATTCAAGAATGTACCTGAGTCGTTTTTCCCGAACCTGTTTCCCCACAAACAACAAGAACATTATTCTCTTTCAGCAGATGCAATATATCATCTTTCAAACTAGCAATAGGAAGTGCAGCTCTGGTTTTCAACATGTCCTATAAATAAGGGAACATATAAAGAACTGTTTAATAACATGAAATTTAAATTAAATCAAAATAATGCAGAAACAACAATATTAGAAATAAGAGCTTCAAACTACTAAGACTGGGACCCTTAATATATAAAGTGGCTATAATACGATAATAAATTAACAATCAATTAGACTAACATCATTCAAAGCTTTCAGAACAGTCCAGATTAGGATTATTAACCAATAATTATATAATAAAATGGTGCACAAAATTACATGAAATTTCAGTCCCTTCCCTGAACATTAAGAAGCCTATATCTCTTTTAGCAAGAATGCAATTGAAAAGGAGATTCAAAATTTAGACTTCTAGCAACCTCAACTTACAACAACAAAATTTTTCATCTTCACCCACTAAGAGGTGGCTTCATATGATAAAACTAGAAACTTCCAAAAAGTATTTTGAGAAATAATAATCCTTGCATATGAATGTATTAAGTATTTATATTGAAGGCCTATGAACCATTGTTGCAACCAATAGGCCAAAGTCCTTCCAAATCAGCAAATTCTTCTAATTCAAGACAATGTTATACCAACCTTGTATTTCTGCATTTTCATCTTGTTCTCCTGTTCTTGTCTCAAATAAGAGCTCTCCCCTTCCTTGTGATTATGTACCTCTGCAATAGAACAAAGACAAATTTTAAGGGACACATTAAAAAGCTAACTAAACAACTATGTTTTTCTCAACTTTCATTGAAAACACATTTAAGTTGCCCGATAGAACTTGTTTCATTGACTAGGATGAATCACATTTTTTATAGATATCTCAATCTGCATAATTAATCTCAACCGAACACAGATTACGTGCATCTTAGTTCAACAAATCAGAAAACATAAGATACTCTGCCCTTTGTTTGGGACCATATATCTAATACATCATCTTTTAAGATGGCAGCATATACTCAATGTCCCACTTAATTCATGAAAAATATTAGCAGTCAAGCCACCTGTTCAATCCTTATTCAATCCAATGAAAATTTTCACAATTTTAGCTGATCACTCATTCAGAAGAGGGAAAATATTAAAGAAAAATTGGGAGGGGGAGGGGGGAGAATGCATTATGCTCAAGAAATGAACTTAAAAGAACAACAGTCAATCAAAGTCTATTTCCATTGAAAGCTCAAAAGCAATCCTCCCCCTCCCCTACTAGAAAGAAAGTCAGACCCAAAGGTTTATTGTACAATGCAGCTAAAGAGAAATGAGAATGTACTTCCAACTTCTGGATCAACACCTGCAACAGCTGAATTTTCATTTTCTTCATAATGGATTTGTTGAAATTCTTCTGAAATAATGTTATTCATAACATCAGCAGAAGACGTTGCATTAGAACCATCAGCACCTAGTAATGAATCCACAAAACTAGCCCTTCGATCTTCCTCACTCTCTTCTATGTTGATTGATGATTCCCCTGTAAGATTTATCATGTTATGTCAATCTTTATCTACATCAAAATTGCCAACTTTTACCTGTCTTAACAAACAAATAATTATAAACTAAATATGAAACTAAAATTAGTAGAAGAGTTTATATTGGTATTAAAAACAGGCTCAAAATTATCTGGTCAATATTTGGGCTGGGTCTTCTTCTCGAAAATTGGCTTGGAATTAAATGAAGTTACCTTCCTTCCACTGAAGAACCAGTGACGCATAAGGCTCTGTAATTAGCAGATGAACTGGGAGATCAGGAAACAGGCTATAAAGAGCAAAAGCAGCAACTTTATTTTGTGCATCCTGTATAATCAATATAGCTCATATAAGTTATCTTCACATTTAGCCAATTGAGATACGCACTGTGCAGTTTATGAATAAGTTACATATTGCTTAAAAGGTAAAAGATTAACTAAATAAACAAGCAGGAGGAGAAACTACCTATTATCATGGAGTGAAATTTGAACAAAACCCTAAAATTATTAATTGTGGAAGAAAAGGTCAGGGACAGCACACATGCACTTCATTTCCAACCACCTTGGTAACATGTAAGGGTTTAGGGTTTAGGATTAAGTGATTACCTCAGCAGATTCAGAAGTATCATCCGCATTAGGGAGCTGAAGGGTGGTTAGACCCCCAGCTTTTCTGCTCTTACCCCTCCCACTAGCTCTACGCAATACACTGACAGTATAAAAGAAACCTTTCCCCTTTCCAACCACCTTATTGAATTTTGGGGCTTCCCACCCTGATTTTTGACATAACTGATGAAGACTAGCCTTAGGAATCTTTAGCGGATCCCCCTGTCATTAGTGAGAGCAAGGAATTTTGTCATGCAACAAAAGATAGCAGTTGTGTAGCAACAAATGATGGAAGCTAGATCAGAATTTCGAAAAAAAAGAAAATAAAGTATGAAATTGAGTTTAAGCCCATCACAATGATAAATGTAGGATTTCATTATGAATACACAAGGTACACAAACATATATATATATATATATTGTACATATAAATATATATATATATATATATTAGAACTAGTATGTTATGTCAAGTACCATACAAAATCTTCCAGCACAAGGATGAATTTGGCCATTATGACAGTACAGATGTTAACTGAGAATACCTATATCTTTTCCTACTTTTTCCATTAATGACCAGAAACATGAGAAACATAAGAAATAAATATAACTTAAAAGTGTTCATTATGCATTAATACCATGCAATCATCCAATAACATTACTATAAGCATTACATCTGTTTGCATGTATCTTATCCACGGTCATTTCTAATAAATTATATTACAAAAAACTGTCAAACAAGCTTTTTGCATTTCATACGCTACCTTTCTCCAAATACCCTCTAATTTCTCCAAATTTTTCTCACTAGACATTTCTCTCATCTTTTCTTTCCTTTGCAGTTCGTAAACATCAGGAGGTAGACCTTCATTAGATGGACCATCTTCTAAGAAGAAATTACCAAGCTCTACATCTATCGAGTCTTCTTCTGCAGGAATTTTTTCCTCAACAGATACACCTGAACGAGTACATTTAACTTGAAGCTCTTTGGGACCTGAGTACTCCATTTTGTCTTCCACAATTGTTGATTCCTCTGCATGCAAACCAAATGCCAGACCGCCTTCAACTATACTACATTCTTTTGCCTCAGAGAGCTCGTGGGATGTGGAACTAAAAATTGTGGCCTCAGAAGCAGTGCAAGTAGCTTGTTCATGCTGAAATTCTGATGCCAAGATATCCTCTGACAATCCTGCCAAGTAGTTCAAGAGCATGTGAAAGAAAATATAAATCAATAAAAACTTGACATTAACCTGTAAAGAGATTAAATTTAACCTAGAGCAGAAAGCTCTTGCTTGACTTTGCGAATGATATGTCCTGCTTGTTCCTGACTTTTTTTGTCCCCTCTTTCCTTTGCTTTTACAGCTTCTAACCGTGCCACACGATACTCTTCAGCAATAACATCATAGGACCTTGGTTCAGAGATCTATTAAGATACATGAAATATGAGGAGATGGTCAGCATCATGAGTGACAGACATAGTCACATATCTAGAAGTTGCTCCAAAAGAAAAAATAAATACCAACCAAACTGAAAAATGAAAGAAAAATTAACAAACCTTCTTAGTTGAACCTTCATCAACCAGATGATCTTCCCATGTCGTAGACATCTCATCCTGCAAATAGAATATAACTGTTATTAGTCTCTGACTGCATTGTCTGCCTCAGTTATTTTTAAATAGAATGGGTGTGTGAAAGAAAAACATAGACAGAGATGCTTTAAGCATAAGTCAAAAAAATCAGACAACTGTGCAAAATAAAGGGTATGCAAGAACTTTATCAATATAATACTAGGATAAAAGAGACAAGAGAAGCAAAATTAAATAATTGTGGCCGTAAAATTATTTTTCATTCTTTACAAATGTATTTTCTTCTTCTTTTTGCCTTTATTTCCCAAGGTTCTGCATACATAGACATACATGCATAATACATAGTATATACATATATATTATAATAAAGATATCTTAAATACCAAAGTTAACAATGATTAGAGAGTTCGAAAATTAAATGGGGAATGAAAGGGAATAACCATAAGAACTCAAAAGTCAACCATGGAGAATCTGTCTCACTCTATACTATGGATCTGTTATTGTTCTCCTCATGACAATAAAGTATATATGTGGTCTTTGTAGTTTCCAATTTTCAATTTAAGTTTTATAAAAACCCTACTATTAGAGTCCAAAGCTTATGTATTCATGTCCCTCGGGAATTATCAAGAGGTATACACATCTAAGGCATTATCTATACACCTCTTCCTCTTGTTCAACATATCGTTTTATCCAATCTGCCTGAGACGATTGACATGAATCTAGAGTCTCATCATCCCATCGGCCCTTGGTTCTAATAGAAATCCCTGGCTCATCCTCATTAGGAGTAGAAGATTGATCCACAGATGGAGTCCAATCTTCTCGAGCAGTCAATATGACACCAACAGAACCACCTGCAACAATTTTGGAAAAAAGGATAATAAAATCAACATCCAGAAATACCACATTTCTACACTTAGTCAGATGAGACTCCCACTTAAGCTAGTAAAACCTTCTATGCACTCAGATATAATCGTACCTCCATTTGTGTGCGTAGAAGTCCCACTGGAAAACTTCAATGGAAGCTCATTACCAGGTAAATTCAAGCACAGCCAATCAAGAGCAGCTTCAAAGGTAGCACCATTCTATTCAAACAATGAAACAGGCTACTCAATATTCATTAGATTAAAAATACCAAAACTGGAAAGTAAACCTAGCTTAATACGAGGGGAAAAAAAAAAAAAAACAATTAAATACAAAGAAAGTAATGAACTGACTTTATCAATAACAATTTTGAATATTGCGAATGAAATGAAAATCCATTTTTTATTTAAATTTCCTAGATTTTCTCGGCAACCAAACAAATCATCTAACCGAATATAGAATCCAAGTATGAAACCAACATAATTTCCAATGCCTAAGCTTCGCTTCTTTTCTCAGAGTAGTAACAAAAGAAGGGAAATTATGGGATGGGGAAAATGAAAACCTTAAGAGCAGAGAGAGCGAGCTCAATTTGATCGTTAGTGAAACCTTCGCAGGAGAGGTTCTCGTAAATGGATTTGAGCTTCTTGGCTTTCTGTGCCTTGGAAAGCGACTCGTCCACCAGAGCTGCTGCAGAGGCTCCGGAGGAGCGGCCCGAGTTGAGCAAGAGCCGCCGCAGCCGGCTCTCATTCTCGGCCGAAATTTGGAGCCTTGGACCCGAAGATGACGAAGTTTGAGTTTTGGCGGTGGCGGTGCTGCTATTCTTCTTCTGCTGCTTCTTCTTCGGTGCCATCTGTTCCTTTTTTCCCACGCAAACTTCGGCTTCTCCACGATACCGATTCGATTTCCCAAATATTTTTTTTTAGAAAGAGAGACTACGGCGTTGCCTTCTCACGATTTCAGTTTATATATATACGTTACCTTTCTTCTTTTTCATTATTCCTCTTTTTTATTATTATTATTTTATTTTTTTTAACCGTGGATCGACTTGATCTCTTTTTAAGCATAACTTTTGTTTGTTATTTTTGTAAGTGAAAAAGTGTTTAATGATCTCCATCAACTCTATCTCCGCACATATTATTAATAAAAATGTGAAGGAAAAATTAATTTACAATATGTAAGAAAAAGAGAAGGTATCCGATACAATCTTCCTCTTTTTTAATATAAAGTATTGTCATGATTATTAAATTTGTTTATTAAAACTTTAATAAGTAATGATGTAATACTATATAAATGATATAAATGGTTACTAGATTATTATTATTATGCTTTATAGTTATGAAAGGAAAAATTACTTGTATGGTATTACATTACTAGTTATCAAAAATTTGATGAATAAATTTGATACTTGTAAAATTACTATCCAATATATATTATGCAAAGCCCCTTTATGTTCTATCTCATTATTATAAGCAGTCAGTATTGTGATTTGGGTATGAATTAATTAACCATGATACTTAAACTATTAATATATATATATAGAGAGAGAGAGAGAGAGATATACATTTTGAAGAAAATGTTAAAATTCCATATGGTATTCCATAGTACCTCCATATTCTCTTAAGTTATAGAGTTCGAGAGTTGAAAGTACGTAGCTAGTTTGAACGTGATGTACATATTGAGAGTGAGGTGAATGTAAATGTATAAATATGATTTTTGCTTTGTTAATTTGGCTTATGATGTTGTGTGTGGACTGTGTTTTTAAAAGCGGTAGCAAAATGATAATCATGTATGTTTTTAATTGGTAATTATCTCTCTACATGCACAAAGTAATTAATTTCTTCATCACTAGAACTGTTTTATATTCTTCCGTTGTCATCGTCCATGGATAGTTAAAAGTGATCACCTGGTTCCAAAGTCAAAGTCACTCTTTTTTTTTTTTGAAAAAAGTAAAATTCATTTTTATTCAAATGATAATACTCTCTCTCTCTCTCTCCGTGTGTATATATATATATATATATATAAAGAAAGAGAAGGAGAGAGAAAGAAAGGTACAATATGGTCCATCCGCAGATGATTCCCATAACAAACGCTTGTTTTTAATTTACCAACATATGTATATAGTCCTTTAATATATAATATGAATAAAATATTTTACTTAATGAAGTTCAAAGCATGTACGACGTAGCGTTCTTCAACATATATGGTATTCAAATAACAGAAAATTTTAAAGTATATTATTAATATTGTTTATGTGTGATAATATTAACAGCATTTTTTTCAAAAACCTTCGATAATACTAGATGTCCGTATACAAATGGTCCGTACCATAGACGAACTCTTCAAATAATAATACTATATATATAATTGAAACTAATATGGATATACATCCCACCAACATCAAGGTATCTCGAAATTATATTATTATTATTATTTCAACGAGCTATTTACTTTAAAAGAAATATAGATTATTGAAACCCATGTTTTTGGGAAACGCTAGAGTAGAGAATGGAAAAAGACCTATATTTAGTTGCTTATTTGGATACAACGAAGGTGCTACTGCAAGGTATCATCTCTGGCAGCCTGTATATATACACATAAATATATGTATTACATATTAGTTATGTCTTAGTGACTTTGGTAATTTAATTATATGATACATACATTGAACTACAAGTAATAAGAAGTTCATGTCCACCTTTATATAAGATGAGTGCAAATTAATTATAGAAAAATTATATTTATCATATATACTTTTCATGCACGATTAAGGTGTTAATTATACGTTTTAACCAGTATTGCAGCTGATTAGTACTAATCCATCAGCAAAGATGATGTAGCTTAGAGGTTAGCTAGGCAGTCATTGTACATTGTCTTAAGCTTCAAACAACGGACTACTATTCTCTTTCTCATTTTTTATTGTATATATGTAATTGTGTAGTAAAAGCAAAGAAAAGGCAGACCTAACCACCAGGAGCATCCAATATTATTATCATAGCTGGTGCTCCGTATGATCGATAAGATCTAGCTTTAGGCTTTGACCTGCAAACCATTCTGATATATATCGATGAATATATTCATTGATATATCCATAGATATTCCCCATGGAAACCCAAAGTCCTCCTCCTCAAGAGCCAAGCGTAGATTATTACCATTCGAACGTGGACACTTCCCGCCCCTTCCGTTCTGTGAAAGAAGCAGTGGCCATCTTTGGCGAGCGGATTCTGGTGGGAGAAATATACTCTTGCACTCCCAACAACCAAATCATCACATCATCATGGTGTCCACCGCCGGATGACAATAATAATGAAGTGGTAGAAGAAGCTAATGATGATCATAATGAAAAAGAAACAGAAACAGAGACAGTGTCGGCAGTGGTGGTTCTGGATACGCTGAAAAGGCTAGAATTAGAGCTGAAGGATACCAAGGCGGAGATGAAGTTGCTCAGCGACAGAGAGCAGGAGACTGAGGTGGCATTGGCATCCTTGAACGCCCAGCTTCATAAGAACATGTCCAGGTTGGCCCAAGCTGAGGCTGCTGCTGCAAACGCACAGCTTGTAGTCGCAACAACAAGAAGTATTACCACACCAACCCCATCCTCCTCCTCAGCAGCACCACCACCGCCACCACCACCACCACCACCACCTACTAGTACTAGTAGCGCATTAATTAACGTCGCAAAAGATCAACAAAATAAAGAACTACAAGAGGATATGGCCATGATAAGAAGGAGGAAGGAGCTGATGAAAAGCATGCAGAAAAACACCACCCTCGCTCAAATACTAAGCCTTGAGAATGATGCTTTCTTTGCCAACGGCAACAAAAAAAGGAATCAAATTCAAAACCAATTCACCAAGAAGAAACCCATCGTTCCTCTTGTGGGAGACTTGTTCTTTTTCAGGAAGAAAAACACCTCCTCCTTCTCATCTAACCCACAGCTGCTGTATGCATCCTCTCAATTTTATCACTTATGATCTCCACTCCTACAGCTCTCCAAGAAAATACATACATATATCTATATATATTTAAATTTTTTTTTATTAAATTCGGTGTATTTTAATTCAAATAATAGTGTTGATGTATAATAATATTGTTATTGCACGGAATAATAATCATGCAGCAGGTTTGCTTGCTTGCGAATAGTGTGGTTTGGAGATATAATTAGTATTTGTTCTTCTGTTTGAATGTTGATGGCTAATATGATCTCACAAATAAAAAAAGTTTAAATATATATATATATATATATTGATCGCTAATTAAAACCAATTTTAATATTAATTGAGCAATAATACACTTACTAAATTTGTTTATCAAAATTTTGATATATAATGATATGGCACTGTATAAGCGATTACTAAATTACTCATGCCTTATAAAAAAAATAATAATAATAATTATATAATACTATATCATTCTTTACCAAAATTTTAACAAAACACATGTCGGTACGTGTTGAGCCAGTCAAATTTAATTTTCCCAACTTTTTGGATGTTTGTGTAAATTCGGGCTATGCTTATGCGGGTTGTGACTGTGGCCGACCCCAACTAACTATGGGCCTGGCCCATAATTTGGTCATAAATAAAAATTGAAGCACGGAAAGTATAAAAGAAAACAAAAAAGACAGAAATAATAAACCAACGGCGCCAAACGAACCCAACACGACTTCGCGAGATTGCAAGAGATTTGTTGTCCCGATTCCCTTTTCTTTGATCTTCTGTATTCCCTCTGGCCGTTGTATTTGCTTGTTTGGTTGCTGAGAAAAAGTAACCCCAAAAGAAAGATATAGAGAAGTAATATAATTTATTTATTTATTCATTCCTTGTATTATCAAAAGATTCGATTTTGATATTTTGCTCGAGATTGGAGTAGCAAATATGCGAGCCGTCGTGCTGAATTCATCATCGTTCTCTACAACCCAACAACCACTTCAACTTCAACCATCAGCCTCCAAGGTTTCCAATAATTTCCCTCTTAAACACAGTTTATTATTATTATTATTATTATTTATTTTTTTTTTTTGGGGGGTGAGTTGTGGTTAAAATTCCAATTCTGATCGTTGAAAATTTTCTCAGCGTTGGAGTTCATTACGAGGCAACGCGCATGATTATTCCATCAGAGAGCAGAATCTAGTGCGCCCAACCTCACGTCGTCGTTCCCTTCGCATAAGCTTGCCATCCACTTCACCACGGATAGGTCGGTTTCTTTTTTCTTTTTTCTTTTTTCTTTTTTTTTTCCCCCCTACTTCTTTTATTTTCCAACTTATAAATTTTTATTTTTTATTCATTAATTTGTGTATAGTTTATATGATAAGAGGTTTAGTGGGAAGGGTTTGGTATGTTTGATAACCATTCTGGTTCTTTTTAGAATTAAACTCAATGGTTTACTTGGGACGTTTATGACTTTGCTTATTTTTTCATTGAAGTAATAATCTTCTTGTTTATTTCATCATCTGGGAATTTCAAGTTTCTTTTTTGGACTGATAAAAAATACTCAGGGAGGGTATCCAGAGTTTTCCTTCTCTTTTTTTTTTTTTTTTGGGGGGGGTAAATTATCTAGAATTTTCCTTCAAGTATAAGTTGAGGCAGATATGTTAATGCTTTTCCTTCTTATTTATTTATTTACTATTTTTATCTTTCCTGCTATATTAATAATTTTCAACAAGTACTGTTTATGAGTCTGGTGGCCCAACATTTTGTATAACCATGTAATGGATTTTATGTTGCTTCTTTTGTTTAAATTTTGAAATGGAGGACTTGTATGGTATGGTTATTGATAGCATATGGATATCCATGACTGTCATTGTCGTACTTTAGGTGACTGAGATTTTTAAATTGCAGCTCCTTGTTGTATTTGCTTATTTATGATAGGAAAATGTCTCTCCTTGCTTGTGTCCTCTCATTGATTATCTGGATGCAGTCCCAGATTCATATTAAGTTGAAACTTAGCCAACTTAAGTAACAAATGAAGACCAGAAAATAATGTCAAGTGATGGAACATTTTGAGGGAAAACATCTTTACAATTTTATTATATTAGTTATTATGTTTTACGTCTAAACAGAAAAAGGTTACTTAGATATCTGATAAGTTACAGTTGGCAAGTTTATGTAGAATTTTGGGCCATCCGTTTTACCTTTATAGTTTACAATCTTTATAAGTTCTTTTCTTAATTTAACATTTTTCTGAAGATTCATCTATTCGTTCTTCATCTTGTTGTTCTTCTCCTTTTTTTTTTTTTTTTCTTTTTTTTTTTTGGTTTGGGGGGGGATATTGTACAGTTGTGAAGGCTGTTGCTACTCCAAATTCAGCGGTGGAATTGCCACTAACTGCAGAGAATGTTGAAAGTGTATTGGATGAAGTCCGTCCATATCTCATGGCAGATGGTGGCAATGTGGCATTACATGAAATCGATGGCAATGTGGTACGCTTGAAGCTACAGGGCGCATGTGGCTCATGTCCAAGTTCTGTTATGACAATGAAATTGGGTATTGAACGTCGTTTAATGGAGAAGATACCGGAAATAGTTGCAGTGGAACCAATCACCGATGAAGAAACTGGTCTGGAGCTGAATGAAGAAAATATAGAGCAGGTAATCTTCGATATCCTGCAGTCACTCCCCCATGTAGTAATTAAGCTTACACACTGCTATAGATATCTCAGGTGTTGCTTGAAATTGGTCTCAACTATGTTCTCTTTTATTTTATTTTATTTTTTTCCCTCTCTTTATGAGTTGCCATTAGGCTGATGTATAGCATGCGTTTGTATTTTGTTCCAGGTGCTTGAGGAAATAAGACCTTATCTTGTTGGAGCAGCTGGTGGATCTCTTGAACTCGAGGCAATTGAAGAGCCAATAGTAAAGATCCGGATCACTGGTCCAGCCGCAGGGGTTATGACTGTGAGGGTTGCTGTTACTCAGAAATTGAGGGAGAAAATCCCAGCAATTGCAGCAGTTCAGCTTTTATAATTTCCTTTCATGGAAACAAAAAGGAACCTCTCAAATGGTTTCTTTTTGTTAAACTTGTGCAGATAAAAGAGTGGTGTATGACCTATTTAAGCCTTTACCAATTGCATTCGTTATAGGATTCTTATGTACAGGCTTATATTGTTTAGTTAGATGCAACGAAGTGTTTGGGAGGAAATTTGAGCATGGGCCTCTAATGTGCTCTTCACAGCTTCTGCATAGATTTGTGAGTAAAATCTGTATTGCTAATTTGCTACAATAAAATTTAATATAGCATCTTTGGTTAAATTAGGTGATCTTGCGTTGGCTTTGGTGGATATTATGTTCCTAATGACTTCGTATCAACTTCAATTCTTAAACGATCGGCTTTTCCTTGGTGAAGAAAGGATGAGCTTCAGGATGATAAAATGCAAATGGTATGAGAATGCAATGGATGGTAGGAAAGCAATTTTGAGGAAATAAATGTCTATGATGATATGCTCCACGGATAGAATGCTTATGTAGGAAAGCTAGAATCCGAAGCCTAAGAAAGACTGGACAAATATAAAGCTCACCTGACCTATTTCTCTATATACCATATTCATCCATTTTCGAACAGGGACTGCATATTTACATCAAGGAGACGAAATTGAACGCCCATTATTTGATGTGAAGCCGAAAGGGAGTTTCCTCTAGAAACATCACTGACAAAAAATCCCACGGCGTATTATGCTCATTAAAATTGGAATTGATAGACCACACATCTCTTCATTCACAAAAAGATAGCCTAGCTAGCTCCAATGCTATGAAGAAGTCTTATAAATGAGTGAGATAAAGAATTCGCAAAGCCTACACAGAACACACAGATAAAATTGGATTTATGCGCATTCCAAATAATAAATTTAAGGTACGGTCACTAAACACAAACAAAAGCATTCATAAGGTAAGGTCACTAAACACAAACAAAAGCTATCGCTCTGCTCCAACAATTAAACAAATACATTTGACAAAATTTAGCGCCACCTCCTGAAATAATACTCAAGAAGTTAGCCTCGTATATTCTATATAGGTAACTCTTTTCTTAGGTGCTGCGGTTGATCACTTCCAATCATGCATTCCGGAGTAATTATTAATTCATAATGGTGGCTCTGCTTGTCATCTTCTTAATGGCAATAAAGTTTAATCACCGAATCAGCACCAGCAGTAAACAACCACGGCTGCCTTGGATGGAACTTGCAGTCCAGTACACCTGCAAATAAAGTTCACATTACACTACTACGTGTAACCAAGGGGAAATGACTAATTCACTTCGAATTCAGCTTGTTACTTTTATGTATTAACTGTAGATTGCTTTCAATGAATAACTTTGGCATGTATGAACTGACAGCATCTTATTAAGTATGTCTGGTTAGGTCAGTTTGCTTTCAATTAATAACTTTGGCATGTATGAACTAACAGCATCTTATTAAGTATGTCTGGTTAGGTCAATTGTCTCTCGAAATGCAGCAGTTTTTACTTTCATTAACAACTCCACCACAGAAGATCAACATAGAAATAGCATTCTCACCTCTCCCATTTGAGCTTCTATGTCCACGAAGAATTTGTAAAGGAACAATAAGAGGGTTCTGGTTGAGATCCGAATAAACCATGCCATGAAAAACATAAGCAGTACAATCATCAGAGCCAGATGCAAAGATTGGGTATGAACGATGGAAGGCTAAACTCGTGATGTCTTTAGGATGGCACCTGCACATTTTTCAAGAACCACATTAAAGATATATCCCAAAGTATAGCAGGCAAATGGAACCAGATGTATATATCCCAAAGTATAGCAGGCAAATGGAACCAGATGTACTTTATATTCTGTTCTACAACACTTGCTATAAAATTAAGAATTGGTTTATTTAGCCATCTAATAATAAATTGGTACTTGTCCATAAATGTGAATAATGATTTTGACAAAACCTGCAAATGTTAAATGAAGAAGCACACCATTTTCCTCAAGTTATAAAAAAAACTAATTAAAATAAAAATTCTGTAAATCTTTCATCGCCATCTGAGGGGAAAAAAAAAGAAAAAAAAAAAGCCATACTTCAGAGTTCTGTAAGGTTGAGACGAAAGATCCATATCAAACCAACATAATTTTCCTTCTCTACTCCCCACAATTACATTATCACCTGCATGAAAGGAAAGTATAATTCAGACAACTACAAAGGATATAAAGACATAATTACTTGACAACTGTCAGATCATAAACCAGACAAGTATATCTAACTGCCAACGAAAAACAATGATACATAAAATATCAAAAATCCCACCAGCAGGATGAACTGCAATGGAAGAGACTTCACGTAGTCCAGTCTCAAGCTTTTTAATGAGCTTCTGCTTCACCAGATCATAAACACGAACATTTTTCTTTGTAGAAATGAAGAAGATGGAACGAGTAGGATGGAAAACTGAAGAAACTGGAAGGCCATGCAACTTGAATGGAATCCTTTGGCTTTGCTTCTTAGAAACCTGGTGTATTAAAATTGCTCTTGATTCACGTACTAAACAAGTCAAGAAAATTAATGGAGAGAATTGGTCTCAAATGAATTTGTATAACATTCATTCAACCAAATTCCTATTCGAAAGAAACAATAGTGCCCTCAAGTTCCAAAACAAATAAATAAATAAAAGGTTCCAGTTAACCAACTAGGATAAAAATGAAGATCAGGACAAATTAAACCCACAATACAATCATCAAGCATCTCTAATCCATCCTCAAACAAATGAAAATTATTAAAAAAAAAAAAAAAAAAAAAGTAAACAAAAATTCTGGGAAAAAGGATATCTGCTGGCATTACTGCAGAAAGATAGTCTCCTTTGCGATGCCATTCAATTGAAGATACAGTCTGCAAGCACCAGACAAAATAAACAGTTAAAATATCCATAGGAAGGTATTCAATCAGCCTAACCTTCTTTAACCTCTAAGAAAACTTCAACCATAAATTGAGAAAATAAAAATAAGAGAGAGAGAGAGAGAAGATGAAGAAGAAGGAGAAGAAGCTTACACACCTTAAAATGCCTCAATCTGATTCCCCCATGTTTATCATCATGAAGCCAGCTTACAATGGATGCTGTGTTGCCTGTGTATACAAAATAAATCATGAAAATGTCTGTTGTGAATCAATTTATGCAGAATAAAAGGGGCTTATCATCTCATACAAACCAGAGTCATCAAGTGATATAGGTGCTTTGACCAGGAGAAGTTCCTTTGCTCTTTCCTGCTCTTCTTCATTTCCAAAACCAGTGTTCAAGATGAGTATATCTTGTTCCCTACAAAAAACATGAATAAATTATTTACTCACTTAAGCAGCATATTCCTCAGAATTCTTTTTTTACATTTAGTTTCTTAAGATAATCTCCAAATAACACCCAAAAAAACCAAAACACCCCCTTCTTCCTTTTCCCCAAAAAAAAAAAATTAATGTTAATAAATAAATAAATAAATAGAAGGAGAAGAAAAAGGAAGAGGCCCTACACAGACACAGCCAATACAGGAAGCTCCCGAACAGGATTCCATGCCACGCATTTGACAGCTTCATCAACCTCCCAGACTCTAAGACATCTACCAGTTTCAACCTCCCAAATACGTACAGTTCCATCCCTTGAACCTGTCCAGACCACAGCAGGTGATGAGACCTATATTGAACAATAATTTTACTCCCTCGCTGAAATATAATAAAATTTAAAACAATTTAAGCACCTGAAGCAATCCACTGCCCTGAAGCATCAACAGAAACCGACATCACTGCATCTGTATGGCCTCTATACTCAAGATAACATGTCATAGGATAAGGCTTAAGATCCTTTTTACTTGGTAGCTTGGGTTTCAGGGATTCTGGTTTAATATCTATCTGGAGCATTAACAAGGAAATTGTATAATAATATGATCATCTTAATCTTAATATGAGTAGAAGTAGATTGTAAAAATCAAAAGATCTTGAAAAGCTGTCAAAGCAAAAACCAGAAGCACAAGCATAACTTCTTTAAATCAGGATGTCTCTTACTCGATTATTCCATTTTCTAGGGCACATTAATAGATCCAAACACCGCTCAAACAACTCTTTAACAGCATTCTCATATGCAGGAATGCTTCTCATAGATGGGAATCTAACAAACAGAAAATGATTAGAACACTATATGCTTAAATCCCGAACAACCATGAAACAGATATCAGATGAACATTGGGATTGCACTTTATGCTACCTTTTAGGTATATACTTGGGACGGTCTTCTTCATACATTGATTGATAAGCATCAATCTCTTCTTGCGTTGGGATGTATTCCAAAGAGGGATTGTAAGATTCCTCATGGCCTGAAAGCAGACATCAAGCTATTTACCCAAAGCACACAGACTGAAAGAAGATTATGAACAAAGTGATTTTTACAACACAAAAGATGGATGATTAGCAGAACCTGGCAATTTCAGCTTGGGCGCAGGAATATTAGCTAAATGCCGAGACTTTTCAGTTGAGCTGGATTCATCGACCCACAAGGGACGAACAGGTGGTTCTTTTTTAGGCTCCTCAAAATGATATAACCCTTTACGAATAGCTCGGACAATCCGAACAACCTGCAGACACATAAGAGATATAAAACACATGAATCATGTATGAGTTTTCCACTTTGAAGACAAAGAGAAGTAGTAAATGAATATAGCCTAACCATTTTCTTATCCCAATTCGAAGGAATAAAACGTCTCTTGGGTTCTGGTGCATTTGAAAGTGGATGTTTGGCACCGTCCCATTTAAAAAAATCAACAGAAGGCTACATTGAAACAGAAGAAAGTCAGTATTCAAGTATAAGATGAAGAATTGATTGAATGAAGGTGGTTGGACGAGCTGCCGAAAGATTATAGAGTGTCGTTAAAGACCAAAAAGCAAATATGAAAGCAATAAACATCAAATGCACAGGAGCCACAAACCGCATATGGATCAAAATCAGGATGCGGTGCTTTTCCTTTGAGCAATCTTCGAATAAACTTGGTCTCTCCCTTTGTTAGTTCTACCTCCTCATCATTATACTCATCACTGATTCTGAGCCTGAAAAGAAGTAAAAAATACAGAGGAATCAAACATAAATTTCCCAAACGAAGATCCTACACAATCCAAAAAATACTAGGCTCTAATTCAGCAAGGGAATTTTCCAAGTAAAAAAACAAAAGGGTAGTGCTCCAATTGATATTTGCCCATCAAAAACTTACGTTTTGGAGTCATCAGTCCTTGCAAGAAAGGATTGCAACTTATCATCTTTTTCTTTCTTTTTTATTTTCCTCCCTTTAATGTCATAACCAATATGTTTCTCATTCTCATACCACTTCAAGGGAACAACATATCCAACAGTATTTCGATCATGCACCTGTGTTATCATAAACAGTAATAAGGGAAAGAGGTACTTGCATAGTTCTGACACAAACACTAGTTGTAAAGAAAAGTCAAATTTTGTTACTCCCAAAAAAAATAAAAAAAATAAAGGACTTTATTTACAGCAGACAGACCTCGTCATCGGATGAATCACTCTCCTCAACACCTTCATCAAGTTGTTGTTGTTGAGAGGTTTCACTTTCCTCCTCCTCGTCGCTGCTGTGATCACTGGGCATGCCTTCATCAACAATGCCCTGTGCCAATAAATAATCATCTTAAAAATGTTAAAAAAGGTAGCACTTTTATCAATGTTGTACAATAAAAACTCAAAATTTTTCTTTTTTCTTTTTTTAACGATGTAAATAAACTCAATGCCTGCAATTAACTGTGTTGTGTACCTCCTCATCTCCAGATGATGCACTGTCCTCAGTTTCTGAGTGCCTCAATGATTCAAAGTCTTCAGAGCCATCATCCTCCGAGAATTCCTACCCCACCCCCAAAAAAAAAAAAAAAAGTAAAAACATGAATTAGTCAACATGCGTCTTCTTTGGTCTGTTTTTGGGTGAAAAGAGAGCAAAAAAAAAAAAAAAAGAAAAATACCTCGTCCTCGTCGTGGTATTCAGAAGCGGAATCTGAATCAGAATCAGACTCAGGAGGAGGAAGTTGCTTGTGAGGGGTGTTGGTAGTCTTCTTCTTCGTCATATTTCCTCCTTCCTCTTTACTCCTGCTCTGCTTGCCCATCCCACTTCCTATTCAACGACGGCTCCGCAGTGAGCAGCCAGCGACGTAGCTCTGTGTGGCCGAAGGTTACACTCTCATACAAGAAATCAGGAGGGTTTAGGGCCTTTGGGTTTTCTGATTTTATTATAATAATATTGTAAAGAAACCGCGACTTCTCTTCGCGGTTTTTAGCTTGCTTTGTTGACCTTTTAATTTTTCTTTTTCATATAATTTTTGTGCGAAATAGCCTCTCCCGTCTCAAGACCAATCAAAACTTCTATTAAGATATTTTGATCTCAATATTACACACACAAAAAAAAAAAAAATATATATATATATATATACACACACTTTAATCTCGAACTCATTGGTTTTTTTTTTTTTCTGTTTTTTAAGAAAATCTCAACTTAGGACAATAACCAAAAAAGAAATTCAATTGGAAAGATTGAGTCCTATATATAAGATAAATAAATATAAAAAAATAATAATAATACTAATTTTTTCAAACGATATATTTATTTGCAATAATTGCACTCTGACTTACATTTTTTAAAAATCATCATTATTTTGTATATTTATTAAAATAAACTCACATATTAATTTTTATTAGTTTAAAGCCAAAAAAAAAAAAAAAAAAAAAGAAGTTAAAATTAGCATTTTATAAAATAAAAATAAAAATGTTGTCAAAATACAATTAAGACCTTAAACAGTTAGAATTGACATATAAAAATTGAAACAACGATCTAAGTGATGGTTTCCAAAAATGTAGGTAATTAAGATAAAATGGAGATCTAAATAATTTTATTTTTTTTCCCCTTTTTCAAATCATTCAAAAGTCAAAAAGTGATAGTTGTGCATTTTTTAAACTACATATGATGAAAATGAAAACTTTAAGATACCTCTTAATAAACTGGGGAGGTAAACTTTAACATCCAGCTTTGGATCGAGGGGCCATCGTATCCAGTGGCTATATCAAAATAGACAATCATTCAAAAAATCCTCTTTAATGGGTCTCTCCATAAACTCTCTCAGGCCAATGTTACAAAATATATTACACATATATATACAGAGAGAGAGAGAGAGAGAGAGAGAGAGAGAGAGAGAGAACAATCTTTATCTTTTTAAAAAAAAAAAAATTTAAAAAATAATAATAATAATCACATCATTACTTAATGAGGACATAAATCCAACCATTTAGAGATCAATTTTTGGGTTCAATGTAACAAGTGAGAACACATAATATAGAAACATCCTAAGCAACCAGGAAACTATCTTCTCATACAACCGGTACTATTATGGTTACAGCCATGAAATTGAGAGAAGTAAGAAGTTGTTTGGGGGAAATCGAAACTTCCACCAACACACTAAGGTTTGTCTATTCAAACATGAGTATAATACAAAATTTCCATAGCCGTTTACATTCTTTTCAACATTGAGATCTACCCTCTTAACAATTCACCACATATTAGGATAACTTAAAGAAACAAATATGCATGTGGTACTACAGCAACAGCAAATGCATAAAACAACCCCTTAGGCATCACCCAAGCGCAGAGGACTAGAGGAAGATCACTAAAGACCGAGTTTCGAAAGAAGCACACGCCATCTTGGAGTTTCTTCATCAAAAATGTAGGTCAAGGGAGAAACTAAAACTCCACTTCCTCCAATCTGGTGCCACAAAATATCAAATAATTCAAAACATAGAACCAGAGAGTCATTCCTTATGTGAAAGATAACGGGCATTAAATTTTTTGTAACGAACAATTGTTCAAGTATGTTACACAATATTTTGCAGAAAGCCAGTATATTATTTATTTAAAAGCCAATACAAGTGAAAAGGCCTCTACCTACTTTTCTATCAACTCCATATGTTTGCAATTAACTAGAAATCAAATTTTCTGCCCACATGTAAACATATTCAGTAGCATCTTCAGTTGTGTAAGCTTCTTACTCTTTAGAAAGCTTTTCTAATGCTTCCTACAGTGTGTTACAATTTTATGTTTCTTAGGATGTTTTGCCAGATCAAGGGAAGAGGGATGGGGCAGGCTTCACCATATGAATGCAAATGTGCTGGCTGATGAAGCATGGAGCTCACATGATCATAAAAGCATTTGAGAACAGAGGAAGAATAAGTTTGCATAACATTTTATGCTAATAGGACTCACCGCTCTCAGCTGTTGAACAGACTTGTACATTTCTTTTACGGGTACGCATATGACTATGGCATAGTAATCAGCAACTACCCTTCCATCACGTTTACAGAAAACAGGACTTACAGTAGGTCCCTGTACAAGCAACAGCAAAAGAAATTTACAGAGCTTCTGAGTCTGAAATCAGCTTATAAGTTTTAATCAATAAAGATATTGTTTTTAAACTACACTTATGTGTGATGATTTATGGGAAGAAAGAGAGCAAGGAAAAGAATGAGGAGGGATGAGGGGCATGGCTTTTATTTCAAATTAACCTGCAACCCAGATAATGACGTCTGGCTCAAAATTCGCTCAGCCACTTCCTCTGCACTATTTCCTCTCATGTTTGCAGTTACCTGCAATGGAAAGTGTGAAAACAACAGATTTTGAAGACCAAAAAGCCACCACAGCACAAGAAACATGATTTCCGCACCGTCAACTGACCCACAGCCCTCAGATGTGCCTCCAATCTTTCAAGAATTTCATGTGTAGTGTCAAGTACACCTTTCCTCTGGATTAATGATCTCCGACTTGCGACAAGAACTGCCTGAAAAGAACATTTCATTTCTATACTTAGACATGATCTAGTATAAACATAATGCAGCAGCTGCCGAAAGGCAGCTCTTTAGCATTTTAAAGGCAATGAGACCAGATGCTTGGCAAGGTTCAATTACAAAGTGATAAAGCTTACTTGGCTTTCCAATAAAACTCCACCTTCAATTTCCTTCAAGTTGTTTTCTCTCAATGTTGTTCCACTACTGACAAGGTCCAATATAGCATCAGCTATCCCCATCTGAAATTAAAAATGAGAAGAGTGCATCTGATATCATATGAACATAAACCAAGTGCTTAGGAATAAGTGATGCAAAAAGAACAACATAATGAAGTTTGTTACTTGATTTTGACATTTGGTAGTCATTTTATATTGAACTTCCCAATGTTTAATAGCAAAGCCTTATTTGATGCCGTCATAGACACTACTGTATGAATTCAAATTACATCCACCACATTTTACTCTGAAGAAGTATAGCTTACCGCAGGAGCTGCCTCCAATGCTCCATCAGCAGTTGAGAAACTCACATACTTCAATCCATTTTCTTTCATAAATTTAGGACCAAGCTGCATCGAACAGCAAAGAACAACTAATGAAAATAAAACCATCAAAACAAGGAGGAAATAGAAGTAAACAATGGACAGAAAACATAATGCGTTGCATACATAAGTAAAGCCAGTAGCAACTCGAAGAGGTTTGGACTCTGTCCATTGAGGCATTTGTGCTAGCTCCCTTAATGAATTAATGTTTTCGAAAATCCCATATTTTGGAATCTGAAATAAGGAAAAAAATCCCAACTCCATGAGAAGCTTCTCAATTAATATAAGGCAACCTGAATGCTGAGGTCATAAAATACTTAAAGCAATACATTATATAAATATATAATACTTACAGCAATAGATAAACGACAATCTCCGTAGTCGAGAGCATCATGAACAACAATGAGATCATCGCTCTCCTGAATAAAGCAATGAAAGTAACAAGCTTTGAATGTCTAGGCATAATTGTAAGACAATGAAGAAAGTGAATAGCTTGACAATACATCACCAACAACAAGAACCTAAACGGCATACCTGCCCATATTCACTGACAGTATCCAAACCAACGATTCCAAGGTCTAAATCTCCAGACAATAACTTCCGTACAATGTCTTTGGGCCGCTGAAACCACACTTCCAAGTTGGAGAGCTGCAAACAAAACAAAGCACCCATTTGAAAAAAGTTGCAATCTTTACAATTTCCCAAGCCACAGGCCCCAAGAATAAATATCAATTAAATTTAAAACTCACAAACACAGTTCAAAACCATACGTAAGCCACCTACTTGGGGAATTTGAGCAACATACTGTCGAGGATTGACTTGCTTGACCGACAATTGACAGTCCTTCATATTGAAAACAGCAAAAAGGATGAGAGAGAGAAAGAAAGAATGATATGAGAAGTTAGTTGTGGAGAATCTTCCCTTTTTTCTTTTTTTTTCCTTTTTTTTTTTTTATTCACCTTGAGAAGATCGAGAGTGTCTTCAGCCATTCGACCTTTGCTGGGAAGCCCAAGACGAATCTCGTTCCTCTCTGAAATGGTGCCATCTGGTCTGCCATTCACCACCGCCGCTTGGGACTGCGGCGATAAAGAGCAGCACCAGAAAGATGCCGAGGCCGTCCGATTGAGAGCGACGTGAGAAGACGGAAACGACGAAAAGACGGGGAAGGTACAGGGAGTTTGGGAGGCTGGGAATGTGGGAACAATAGACATGGCTGCCATGGAAGGAGAGCTCCGCGTCTCACTGAAACGGCGCCGCACTGCTAGGTGTGACTTGTGAGAATGAGATTTGGATATTCTGCCTATGCCAATTCTACTTCTAGTGGCCGCCAAACATAAAAAGCCAAATATTTTATATTTAAATTGCTAATGACTAATGCTGTCGCTATTGCTAGGTTTTCCGGCAACTCTACTGCTAATATATTTACCAAAAATTATACATTACGTAAAATAACGTGATTATTTCTAAGTTAAGATATTAATAGTTTAGCACTAAATTATTCTAATTTTATAAAATTAAAATATATTAACAATTAATTAGGGTAGAATAGTTATTTTTATTCTATCTTAATTAATTTGTATTATATTTAAATTTTATAAAATTAAAATATTTAGATATGATAATTTTTAAGATATTAATATAATTTAAATATGAGTAATTGAATTTAATTATTGGTGATATTATTTATATATTAGAAAAAATATTATTATAATTTAAGTACGATTGATTGAATTCAATTATGATTAAATATAAATTAATGAAATAATGATATTCTATACTTTAGCTAAGCATTTTGGTATATTTTTTTTTTTAGTACCTCAACTATTATTCATTATTCCCAATATTTTACATTTTCTCTCGAAGATTTACTACCTTTATTAACCAGCCAAATTCTGCTTTTTATTTTAGTACAATAAAATATTCTGCTTTTTTATTTCTTTTTTGTTTTATTAGTTAATCTTCTCTATCTTTTTTTTTATTTTGTATTTATCTATTAATAAAAAAATGAGGCAGTTGAATACAATTAAATGCATTCAAAAAAGGAAACAGAATTACTTTTATCTTAATTATTCATAAAGTGCAATACAGAATCATCATAAATCTATTGATTCGCTTTAATACTTCAACTCCCAGTAGATTGAAATTCTACTTTATAAATGTTTTTTTGGTCGTTAATAAATTGACTTCGATAGATGACAGAAACTCCTAAGCTTTTTTTCCTGAGAGAGCAAGTAATTTAATTGACATTTGGTAAATATATTTATATATATATATATATATATATTTACCAAAAAAAAAAAAAAAGTAATTTGACTGATATGTCACATAAATGAATTTACAGTGTTACTCGGTACAAATTAGCAAATATACAGATTTTAAGAATCAGTTCTTTTAACATGACAACGATAAAATAAAATATTACGAAAGCATGGATTAAAAAGTAATCCCAAATCCCGAACGCACTACACAAGAAAACAAAATTTAAAAAGCAAACTCCTTAAGAATTTAAATAAGTTACAGCCATCCAACGAAACATTCATGGATTTTGGAAAACATTAACACCAAACATAAACTGGTGTACCAGAGTCAAGGAGTCTGGCGCTAAGGAAGTAGAATTAGACAGATGAAGACCATAATTTATGTACAAAAAGCAGGCTGGAGCATACCCTTCAGTGTGTCGTGTTTTTACTTTCTGACTAATTACAACCATAATTAAGTTATGGGCTTTATTCAACATTTCGGTCCCCATCCATCACAGGCAGCTTCAGCTTATCCATGATACTACTTGCATATTCATGAAACTGCAATTACCCACATACACAGACATTTGAGCCATTCAAAGTTCATTCAAGTGGCATAAAACATCAGTCAAACTTGAAACATTTTAATTAACAAACGCCTAAGGCAGCAGGCTATCAATCAAGCATACTTTCAGATTATCAGTTAGCTGAGTTTTCCAAATGATAAAAAACCTAGAGTAAATTGAGTATTAAAAAGAAATGCATTTTGAAGCTAGTTGAATAAACTAACATTCCAAAGGTATACATTCCAAAGGTAGCATACCTCTCTGATAATCTCCTCACATTTATGAATCAATTCATCCTGTTTAGCTGCTCCAGATTCTTCCACCGATGCAGTATTTGAAGTAAAAGCATCCACCTATTAATTGCACAACAGACTAAAAGAATCAAACTCTAGGAGATCAAAAGAGTTTGGCCTACTTTACAAGATAACAAAAACAAGTACCTCTGCTACCATGGCTTCAACATTCTTTTGCATTGCTTCCAGTTCACGCCTCCTGGATTCCACCTCCAGCTTCACATTATTAAATTCTCTAGTAGCCTCCTCACACTTGATATCTTTTTCTTTGTCTAACTGTCTTTTTAACTCATTCCAATGATTTACTGGAAAATATGAAAGGCTTTAGGCACTAAGCTCGAAATACCTAATTGTTTCATTTTCTTCTTCTTCTTCTTCTTCCTCCTCTTTTTTTTTTTTTTTTTTTTCCTTTTTTGGGAAATAATACCCAATTGTTTCTTGTCGCAATTAACTGGGGTTGGATTAAGCCCTAGAAACTAGCTGTTTGAATAGGAACTTAGCAGATCATAACAAAACTAATAAATAAGATTAAATAATATCGATTGAAAGGATTGAAAGCATTACCTTTTCCCTGCCACTCCAGCCTTTTAGCTTCAAGTGTCTTGTCCGACACTCCCTCATCACTTAGTTTAGCTTTTAAAACCTTCAAGTCTTTATCAACAGACTTAACAGAATTTACCTGTGAAAGATGCCAATTTAAAAACTATTATCCAATACAATATAGCATTGAATGTGTAAGGCTTGTTAACAGTTAAAAGCCTTGGAACCTCAGAAGAGTTCATATGCAAGATAAAACTGATATCCTCCAAAAAGGAACAACATCAAAAGACAAGGCCACCATCTGCAAACCTGTTCTTGTATAGCCTGCACTTGGCCGAAGTGCTTCGCCATTTTCTTGAAAACCTGAGAAAAAGCACAGGGAGATAACTCAACAAACTATTAAAGTTGTCAAAGGGGAGCTATGATATTATGTTAATTATATATCTTAACTCACACATGCAAATGGTGATCAAAGGCATGCCAACACCATTACAAACTTTATAGACATCTGCTTTTGTTAGTTAGAACTAGAAATTTCTCCTGCTTTCTACATAAATGAACAGTAAGTACAATTACACCGAAAGTTCAACATGGTAGTTCACAATATATTACCTTTGTGTAAACCTCGAAGACGGCAGTCTTCTCCTGAAAAGTTTGCATTGCCAATCTTTCTGTATTTTTTGCCTCCTCTCGAGCTGATTTCTTTTCCTCTAAAGCTCTCTTTTTAGAAAAAATTTAGACATCTTATTATATGTTGATCATGATATAGAAAGTGAAATCTTTTGTCCAAACCATGAAAACAACTATAACAACACAACAGATGTTCAAACCAATCAAAAAATGAGTTAACTTAATCAAATACAATGGAACAAAATTTATATCAAAGAGCCTAAATTTTAAAAACAACATATAATATTAAAGTTGTCATAATAGTTTCCACCATATGATAATTTAGAACTAAAACCACATTTAGAACTTTCTCATTTAAATGTAAACTATGCTCTTTTACTAGCAACTGACTGCTGCAGAATTAGCCTTTATGCATGGAATTATCAACAAGAATGATGCATATAGAATGAATCACACAACTTTATTCCAAATCGTACCTGCAATCTATCTGGTGATTGAACAATTTTTGAACGTAAATTTGCATTCTCTTGGACACTTTGTACCAAAACAAATTCAGCGCTAGAAATCTGAAGAAAAGAAGCAAATAAATGAACTAAGGCCACAGAAATATACAAAAGAGTATAAGTCAGTTACTTACCACACAAACACACGAATGACACAACAAATATGTAACCATTCAGCCAGGCTGCCTTTCAAACAATAGCCAGATAAAATAGTAGAAAACTCTGTGAAGACCATCTTGGTAATATTGCAGCCAAATTGGACAAAAACATAAACTAAGTAGGAATTCTATGTTGACTAATTCAGTTAGATGTGGATATTATAGAGCATTAAACTATAGTTAATGAACTTCTTCAAGTATATATGATTCATGAGTTTGAGTTTAGTACTTTTACACCTGTTATCTCATGATAGGTAGCTACATTCAATCAAAATTTAATGCCTATGCATATAAATCAACACCAATTTACCATAACCCGCTAACTGAACGTATGTATTCCTGTCAACTATTACAGCTTGAAACTATCAGCATTCTTAATTAAACATCAACCTCTAAACAATAACACCAATCAACAAACAGCATTTAAAAGGCCTTTTTTTTTTTTCTTTTCTTTTTTTTTTTTTTTTTTGGGAAATACTTGAGTTACTGACTTAAAAGGAAATAATACTACTAGATGCGGAAGCACACAATATAGCCGAGACCTTCTCATCCACTTCTACAGAGTTATCTTTCAACTTGCGCAGAGTGACTCTGAGCGAGGCCTGTTGATTGTTGAGGCTTGCAATGGTTTGACGTAATTCTTTAACTTTGGAATCTACCTCTTGAACAAGAGGTAACTCCCTTTCTCTTGCTTCATTGTACCCTGCAATCTCTGTATTCAACTGCAGTGCAAACATTTACTTAAATGGATGCTCAACCATCGTATAAATTAACCTGCTTTTCTTTTTTTTTCTTTTTTTTAAACCAAAAATACCTCAGAAATCTTATCTTCCCAGCCTTTGCGCTGCTCTTCAAGAAGGGTCAGTTGATCAACAATTGGTGTTAGCAGTGCCATTTTTGTCTCTCTGAGATTTGAGATTGCAATTAAAACAAAGTAATATAAATAAATAAATAAAGCTCAATACTCGCAACCATTTTGTATTCAGCAAGAAGAAGACGAGGCTGGGGAAATTACTTGTGGAGGCAGAAATTGAGAAGTGCGCTTAAAAAATATTCAGTCCGATTGGCATCTGGTTTAATCAGATCTCTGAGGGTAAATCTCACAGGGCAGTCTACCGAGGCCACCACTTCCTTTATCCTGTTATACAACTTCATGGTCCTCACAGAATCCAAGTGAAGATCTGGGTTCTCAAACTGCTCCAAAGCAGCAAATTCTACCTGCCCATGGTCTTCCCTGCATAAAAATACCCACCAGCCTCTATCAAAATTCCTTCATACTTTTTTCTCACCAAAAAATAGAAAAAACCCAGAAATTTCCCTTTCTCCCTCTTTTTTGTTGTTGTTGTTGTTTTTCGGATGGGCAAGAAGCAAAAGCAAAAGGGTTTAAGTTTAAGATTAGGAAAATTACTCGGGAAGGAAGTCGAGGTAGATCAAGATGCGAGCGTAGAGGTCGGAAACGAACTCGGGTTTGGGGTTGAGGAGATCGTGGTCGGAAATGGAGATGATCTGAGACTCGGCGAGTATATTTACAATGTCTGCGCTAGAGAGCCTGGGGTACTCGAACTTCGACATTGCGCACTTGGACTTGAAGTTGCCAAACCCAAACTCCACACACACAAAGAGACTGCGCTTTCAAGTTTGAACTTGAAGGCAAACACCGGCACTGTCTGTGACCTGAGAAAGAGGCAAAACTCGAATGCTTTCCCGCGCGGCCCCTGTTTGTACAATATGCGTAATCATTCATTTCTCCTCCACTAGGACTAGCCACTCATATTGTAATTTTTCTGGAAATTTTTTTTACTTACCCCTCCACTTATCATATTTTGTATTTTCTTCTACATATTTTTTCCCTCGTCGTTACCGACGAGCTGTATATTCACAAAAAATAATAATTATTATTAAATAAATAAAATAAAATAAATGATAAGCTATATTCAAGAACTTTTTTTTTTTTTATCATATATACAACAATATTCAACCCCTAAATTTGTGCTTATTCATCATTATGAGAGTAATTTATCACTATTAAAATGGTTCAATTTTCTATTATGGACATAATTATCTATTATGGACATACTTTTTGAAGTTCTTTTTGGTTAAAAGAAGTATAAATTGGCAATTGGTAATCTCTACTGGTTTATTTTTAATTTTAAACATAAGAGGAAGTTGTAATTTTTTTAAAAAGTTAATAATAATAAATTTAGTGATTGAGTATTATATATTATATATATTTTTGTGGATGACATTAAACTTATTATAACTAAAAAAGGGAATTGCATCCATAAATAGGAGTGAGTGTTGTTTTAATTCGAACAATTTTTTTACTTTTTTATTTTTTATAAATCGAATTGAATCAATAGAAGAATCAAACTAAACTGAACCAACTGTCATTGCTTTGGTCATTAAGTTTAGCTTCTTCTTTTTTTTTTTTTAAATAATAATATTTTTAATAAATTTAATTATTATTATTATTATTATTATCTCAAACTAAATAATTTAAAGATATCAAATATTAAAAAAATCATATATAGGTATAGATATAGCTAGTAGGATTCATTTTTTTTTTTTTATAGGGGAAAAAAATTGTCTCTTTATAATATTATATATGCATTAATCCATAATTCTGTGCCAGACGCCATTATGATATGGGACCATCCGAGATAATAACGGAGCTAGTGCGATTCATCTTAATTTATTGTACAAATACTTCAATTGAATTAAACTAACCATAAGGTAAAAAATGAATTGAACCAATTTCGTTGGATCCATCTAGATTAATTTGTACTCACTCTTAAATCAACATTTAAACACAAAATTTGGATATATGTTCTTAATAATTTTGTCATTAAATAAAGCCTAGAAATACTATATTATATGTTATTTTGAACGAATTTGTGGGAGACTACTTTTTAAATGAATAGACTAGCATATTAGTTATTTACCAAAAAAAAAACAAAAAAACAAAAAAGACTAGCATATTAGTTGGGGGTAGAGAGTGGATTGCATACTTTATGGAAATATGGTGAGCATTTTGAGTACGTTTTGGTTGATGGCAATGTTATAGGTTTCTGGTATTCATGAGACAATAAAAATGTATGATAGTGGTTGTTTCATCATTTGGCATCTGAAATTATTTTATAGGTCAATTATATTTTAGTACTATTCATTTTCATAATTTTCCAATATAAGTTTTTAATCTTAAACTCACCATATTTAATTGTTTATTTCTTATATTGGGCAAGTATATCCAATTAATGTGATATGAAAAATGAGATTTACATAATGTTAATAGTTCCATATCTTATTACATTGAATATTTAGAATTATTATTAATACAGAAGTAATAATCAAAATGGTTGATTAGAATTATATCCAATTTGATCAATATGCACAAAATGAAAAATAAAAAGTTTTTCTATAAAAAAATAAAAATAAATAAATAAAAGGTTTATGGTAGATTTTTAAATAAAAAATTCAAACCTCAAAACTTTAAAACTAAAGGATATTAAGTGCAATTGACCTTATTTTCTTTCGATTAAAGATGATAATTCCATCCCTAATAATGCTTCTTGAGTTGACATTTTAAAACTTGTAGTACATGATGTAAGACTTGTGCCGATGATGATCTTCAAGCAGATGCAGAGCAGGCTCGAGGAATAGAAAGAGAGCTTCCAATCCAACGAGCATGAATCTACAAGAAACATGATATGATTGTCGGAGCCACCCATATATATATATATATATAAATGAGCGTATCAATTCAGCTAGGAGTTACCGATGATTAATCTATCATACTACAGTAATTACTTTAATATATATATATATATATATATATGCGAATCAAACACCTTATCAATGCTTCCACTGTGGATATCGAAAACAAAGCTCTCCATTTCTATCTCTTCCGCTTATATGTACAGGGCGCGTGCACACCCAGACAATAGCGTATCGGACCAGGACCTCATTATAAACAAAGCTCTCCATTTCTATTATGGACATACTTTTTGAAGTTCTTTTTGGTTAGAAGAAGTATAAATTGGCAATTGGTAATCTCTACTGGTTTATTTTTAATTTTAATCATAAGAGGAAGTTGTAATTTTTTTTTTAAATTTAATAATAATAAATTTAGTAATTGAGTATTATATATTATATATTTTTTGTGGATGATATTAAACTTATTATAATTAAAAAAGGGAATTGCATTCATAAATAGGAGTGTGTGTTGTTTTAATTCGAACAAATTTTTTACTTTTTATTTTTTATAAATCGAATTGAATCGATAGAAGAATCGAACTAAACTGAACCAACTGTCATTGGTTTGGTCATTAAGTTTAGCTTATTCTTTTTTTTTTTTTTAAATAATAATATTTTTAATAAATTTTATTATTATTATTATCTCAAACTAAATAATTTAAAGATATCAAAATATTAAAAAAATTATATATAGGTATAGATATACTAGTAGGATTCATTTTTTTTTTTATGGGGAAAAAAAATTACCTCTTTATAATATCATATATGCATTAAACCGTAATCCTATATCAGGCAATATTGCGATATGGTACCATCCGAGATAACAACGGGAACTAGTACGATCTATCTTAATTTATTGTACAAATTATTTCAATTAAATCAAACTAACCATAAGATAAAAAATGAATTTACTGTATGGAGATATGATGAGCAGTATGAGTGCGTTTTGGTTGATGGCAATGGTTATAGGTTTCTGGTATCCATGAGACAATAAAAATGCATGATAGTGGTTGTTTCATCATTTGGCATCTAAAATTATTTTATAGGTCTATTATATTTTAGTACCATTTATTTTCATATTTTTACAATATAAGTTTTTAATTTTAAAACTCATCATATTTTTAATTATTTATTTTTTATATTGGGCAAGTATATCCACTCAATGTGATATGAAAAATGAGATTAAGATAATGTTAATGGTTCCACATCTTATTACATTGAATAGTTAGGATTATTATTAATACACAAGTAATAACTAAAGTGGTGGATTAGAATTATATCCAATTTGATCAATATGCACAAAATAATAAATAAAAAAATCAAGAGTTTTTCTATAAAAAATAAAATAAATAAAAGGTTTATGGTAGATTTTTAAACAAAAAATTCATACCGCAAAACTTTAAAATTAAAGGATATTAAGTGCGATTAACCTTATTTTCTTTAGATCAAAGATAATATAATTCCATCCCTAATAATGCTTCCTGAATTGACATTTTAAACCTTCTAGTACATGATGTCAGACTTGTGCCGATGATGTCTTCAAGCACAGGCAGAGCAGGCTCGAGGAATGGAAAGAAAGCTTCCAATCCAACCAGTATGAATATACAAGAAACAGGATATGATTGTTAGAGCCACATATATATCTATATATATATATATATATATATAAGCGAGTGTTTCAACTCAGCTTGGAGTTTCTGATGATTAATCTATCATACTACAGTAATTACTTTAATATATATATATATATATATGTACAAGCGACAGCGAATCAAACACCTTATCAATTCTTCCACTGTGGATATCGAAAACAAAGCTTTCCATTTCTATCTCTTCTGCTTATGTGTACAGGGCGCGTGCACACCCAGACCATAGCGTATCGGTCCAAGACCTCATTATAATCTTCTCTTCACAATTAAATCTCGTAAACTACTGTTATTTACGATTTTAACCCCGTGCTAATTAAATTTTTGCACATATTTATATGCTTCTGTCTTAATTATGAGCCGACTGTTTTCCTTCCCGCCCCTCTAAAATCAATTTCATAGTACATCTAAAAATCAACCTCTATTTCCATATAATATTTCACCTTCATATTCATACCTAATTATGGCCACAATTATGATTTTTCGCCTTGTATAAGACACATATTTCACTAAACAACTCAATTTTGAAAATCATCCACAAAATTAATTAGGAGAAACTCCAAAACAGAAAGATAAAATGACTCTGTTTGAAAACAATAGCACTTGATTAGTGTCGATTACTACCAATCAAACAGATAAAAAAAGACTAGCGCAGATTATTAAATATTCTTAGATGAATTGAAACTTCTATTTTTTTTTCTTTTTTGATAGTTTTCTTCCTTCCAAGGAATAAACTTTAGATTATATCTTATTTACAGTTAATTTTGAAATTCTCCAAAATAGAGTATCTATATCTGTTATTTATTTATTTTGATTCTCACGATTCAAAATCCACAGAGCCAATCAAAAGCACACATTTTTCTCAAAAGAAAAATAAAAAAAATAATTGCTTTATACATCATGTTATTATTATTATTTTTAAATAACTATGTATATTAGTTATATGGGAACTCTCAGATCCTGATCTATAAAATGTTAAAAAAAAAATAAAAAAAAGAAAAAGAAAAAAAAAAGAAGAAGTTATATCGGTTTGAAAAAAAGGGAAACTAGTATGTTTTAATGAATTAAGATGATAGGCCGAGCCTTTAAATTTATTTATAAAAAATTGGGTGCAATCATAAAAGTGATATAGAATAATCAGCCCCAAAATTTATGTATTTTCAATATAATTTTGTATATTTATTTAATTTAATTTTAGGTGTTTTTTATTTTTGGGACCAAAAAAAGAAAGAAAGGAAAAAATTGAAAGAAAAGAAGAAGATAAAAGGAAGAGAATCAAGAGGATGGAGTGTAGAAGTCATCGACCATAGTCGGAGTGCAGTCGTTATACTGGTAATTTAGAAAATTACGGCCAATCCAAGCGCGCCACATCTACTCTCTCCCTCTGATCCAACTCCGCTCTACAGCTGTATCCTGTCATCCACCAACTCAACCGCAACGCCAACTCGCCGACAAAAAAACCCAAACCAAACCAAACCAAATTTGTTAAATTTCTTCTTCTTCATCATCCAAAAATCAAAGATCCAATTCCTCCACTTCCACCTCCTCCCAATGGTTGTGGCGGTGGTGGTGGTGGTGGTACTGGTATGACCTAGGCCGCCTAGGGTTTCTTCTTTTCTCTTTTTTCTCTCTACTCCTTCCATGGCGACGGCTCAGGCGGCGACTACCAGCTGGAAGGACTCTTATAAGGCCATGTCCTCCGACAACATCAAAGGATTGGTTCTTGCTATCTCTTCCAGCTTGTTCATCGGCGCCAGCTTCATTGTCAAGAAGAAGGGCTTGAAGAAGGCGGGCGCTTCTGGAATCAGGGCCGGTAATGCTTGCATTTCTCCACCATTCTCTCTCTCTCTCTCTCTCTCACAATTTAATCCCCCACCTTGATCTCGATGTGCTTTCTTATGGATTATAAAGTTTGCTATTTCCATGTCTAGTATGTTGTTTTTAAAATGTGTATATATATATATATATATATATATATATCTCTGTGTGTGTGTGTGTGGAGGTTTTATCGGTACTTGATTTTGTCTTACTTGCTGATTCTCCGGTATTTACTGCATTAGTTTGTAAATGTTTATTGCCAATTTGACTATATTTCGGCAGTTGTTTGATGCCTTATATTAATGCTTGTGTTGTGCATTCCTGAATGTGCTTATCTATTACTGGATTGCAATAAAATATTATTGTATTTTTTTCCTTTTAATTTGCATAATAATTTATCTCATTGGTTTTTATATGCAGGAGTTGGAGGATATTCTTACTTATACGAGCCGCTTTGGTGGGTGGGCATGATAACAAGTGAGCTCTATATTTTTCTTCTTGTTCTTAGTAAATTTGGTGGTACAGTATGTTTAAAGAGATTTGTTCAACTTAACTGAACTCCGTTAGACATTAACCTTGCAAGTAATAGAATTGAAAGCACTTGAAAGCTTGATTAACTATAATTGTAGCAGTCTCTTGCTCGTTTAGTTGCTCTTTTACCTCTGTCAGGAAGCAATACGATTTAATTCTGCACCTTCAAATTACAACTACAAGTATGCACCTGAACTGACAAAACTGATGTCAAAACGAATCATTCAGTTCTACTTCATTAGCTGTTTAAGTTGCTTATGGTGTTGTAATTTAGTCTAAAAATGACCTCCACCCCACCGGCCCACCCCACCCCCCCAAAAAAAAAAAAAAAAAAAAAAAAAACAAAGGTTCTTATTCGATGCAACTTGGACAGTGATTGTTGGGGAAATTGCCAATTTTGCGGCTTATGCATTTGCACCTGCTATACTGGTAACTCCTCTCGGTGCCCTCAGCATTATTATCAGGTATGTTAAAGATACGATGCATAAGAGTACAGATTTTTCAGTGTTGAATGCTAAGCATCTTATTATTTTGCAGTGCTGCGCTTGCACATATTATTTTACGGGAAAAGCTACATATTTTTGGAGTACTTGGTTGCATTCTTTGTGTTGTGGGTTCTACAACAATTGTTTTGCATGCTCCTCAAGAACGTGAGATTGAATCTGTGAAAGAAGTTTGGGATCTTGCCATGGAGCCAGGTGATTGATGTGTTACATGTTTTACTGTGTTCTACTCTTTTGTTAATTACTTTTTAAGGGAAAAATGTTTAATATTTGTACCTTTTTTGGCAGCTTTCCTCTGGTATGCAGCATTAGTCATAACTGCTGTATTTGTACTCATATTCCATTTTATCCCCCAATATGGCCATACACATATCATGGTTTACATTGGAGTATGTTCCCTTGTAGGTTCTTTGTCGGTATGTATAATTATTTGGTTCCCGGTAACTCTTAATTTATTTATTTATTTATTTTTATCGAGTTTACTTTTCCTATGTCATCTCCTTTCAAAGTATTTTTATATTTTGGGTGTTATTTGACAGGTCATGAGTGTTAAAGCACTTGGCATTGCTTTGAAGTTGACATTGTCTGGAATGAATCAACTAATATATCCCCAAACTTGGGCCTTCACTATTGTTGTAATTACGTGTGTGCTTACCCAAATGAATTATTTGAACAAGGTGGTTCTTCCTTTTCTTTTTTTTCCCCCCTTGCATTTTTCTTCTTCTTCTTTCCTTTATTTTGAATATTTTTTTTTTTTCCCAGTTGATATTCACAGTCTTCATGTTCAAAGTCTAACCTGGAAATGGACTTTTTTTTAACATTGACAATAATTTGGCTTTCCGTTGCAGGCACTTGATACTTTCAACACAGCTGTTGTTTCTCCTATATACTACGTTATGTTCACATCGCTAACTATTTTGGCCAGTGTTATCATGTTTAAGGTACCATTGGTTCATTACTGTGCTTTCATTACTATATTTTATAAGAAGTTTTGCATCTTTTAAATGGAATTATTATGGAACTTTTTAAATCAATGACCATATATTGTTGGTTGATTTTCTTATTGAGAAAATACAGGAACTTATTTTTAGAAATTAGAGTGGCCCTCTGGCCGGTTTCATTTTTTAGAAGAAAGTTATTGTGACTGTTATTTTCTTATGTATTCTTTTGTTCCATATATGTATGACTGAAGTAAAGATACCACCATATAAAGCTATATCACCATTCTCAAAATTTATACAAAACTGTAATTTCTGTTATATACATACATATATGGAAAGAGAGAGAGAGAGAGAGAGAGAGAATCTAACGTTCTCAAGGCATAGCATCCTCAGTAAAATTAATAGACAGTGTGGTCGATCCTCGAATACAATGCCCCAATATGTTGTGCCCACTGCAATTTGTGGCCCGTATTATGTTCTCTAGCTGAAGCATGTTGATCAATTTGCTTTTTCGTTCTTTTAATCGACGTACACGATAATGATATTGTATATTACACTAAGCTGATATCTAAATGAAGACATTTTAAAGATGTTTAAATACTGTGAACATGTGAAATTATTATTATAATATATTTTAGCATACGTAATTGCTGCCAATTGTTATTTGCAATTCTTAGTGATGACATTGAGTTTGTGCTGTTCATTTTGATTTTCTGTTTTAGGATTGGGATAGGCAGAGTCCAACCCAGGTAGTGACAGAAATGTGTGGGTTTGTGACTATACTCTCGGGAACATTTCTTCTTCACAAAACGAAAGATATGGCTGATGGTATTCTCTTTATGTTTACCTGAACTGTTTTTATTTGCTTGTACTTGGCTCTATGGATCTGTCTCCTCATGGAATACAAGTTGATTTAGTTTTGGCATTAACACTACTTTCAAAACAAATACAGGTTCAACAACTTCTCTACCCATTCGACTCCCTAAGCATACAGAAGGGGATGGTTTTATTGGTGCCGAAGGCATCCCTCTTAGACGACAGGAATCCCTGAGATCACCATGATGTGTTCTTTAGCTTACTCTGTGATTTTCACAAACTGGCATGTTTTAATGGGGAAGGACCTTTGCAAACGCCAACTTGTGCTCTTATCTTGCCCCATGACCCAGAAAAAGATGGGTGAGAGTGATTTTCTGTTTCAATCCCTTTTTGTTTTCTCCCTTTTGGCTTTACAGTTACCACAATCAGCTTTGACCATGTATACTCTATTCCACCGGCTCCACACAAAGAAAAGAGACACCGGGAAAAATGTAATTTTGTGCACATTGGTTTATACATATTGTATTTTCAGTCTGAAAGATGTTATCTGCAACAACAGTTGCTCAAAAGGATTATGGTTCATGCTTTGTCAAACACAGCCCATTGCATTGTAGTTGAGAACGTTTGTTTATTATTATAATTCGTTTATTAATATTGAGTTTGAGAAGAAAAAATAAAATGTGAAAAAATTATGGATTCTCGCATCTGAATTGCTTGTATTGGTAACAGAACATCCAATTATCTTTAATGGGAATAATGTATGTACTTATGTCGAAAATAGATCTTAATTGTACTCTTTACAAGAAGGCAAAATGAAGCTGAGGGAAAAATGAAGAAATGAACCAGATCAACCGGCAAAATTTGACAGGATCAAGGATTGAAGATATGAACAATACCTTTAACGCGAGGATCCAATGATCGCATACTGTTCCTGTTGGTCAAGGCTTCGTTCGGTTTAAAATTACAAATGAAAGTCTAAAGGGTTCTCCAATGTCAATTGTGGAGGAATATACACCAGAAATGTCTAAAGAAGTTGACACTAGAAAGTAGTTTCTCAGAATCCTAATTTGAAATCGAATCTAGCTAGTTTTCTTGTAATCGAGTCCAATCCACTCGATGGGAGTACAATGGATTGGAGATCAAGTATTCTTTGCCTCTATTTAAACCCCAAAAAAATAAAATGGCCATGCATATTATTACTCGTACCTCTATGCCTTAATCAGCTGTTACCATATTTTCAAATCTATGATAAAAATTAAAATAAAGAAATTATCGTAAGGTAAATGGTGTACATTGATAGGAGGTGAAAGTCACGTGGAAAATCAATATATTATATTAAAATCGTATTTATGTAAAATTTAATTAATTTAATTACAACCTATTAAATTTTCATGTGAAAATAAAAATTCAAATTTATTCATTAAATTATTATATAATTTATTATTCTATCTATTAAACTATAATAGATATAAGTTTAAAAATTTAAATTTCATTTAGTTTTCAAATAATAAAATGATTTTTTTTAAAAAAACTTAAAAATAAACTTGTTTGTTTTGAAATTTTAAAAAAATTAAACTAAAAAATAACAAATTAATATATATTTAACAATAAATTAAGTTTTTTTTTTATATTACAAAAATTATCGTATTGCATCTATTAATCTATTAATTTATTTAATTTTATTAGATGTATTGATATGAATCAAATATAATATAGTTATGTAGTAGATTTATGTCTTTACCATATTGTATCATGATGTATGAGATTTTATCCAACCTACATAGAAAGGAAGGCTTTACAAAATTCGAATAGATAGCCAGACATATAGAACAATTATTTATTAGGCATGTTTAGCAAAAGTTATAACACAGTTCGCCTTCTTTTTTATTCGCATAAAAACAAAATACCGTTAGGTTACATCATGAATAAGAATCTCATAAGTAGAAATATCCTGTATAACTCCATATTTTTAAATGCTTGCTGACTTACATCCAAAAAGTTTCTATCGTACTTTCAAGTGACAAAAAATCCTTGCAAAATAGTTCTCTTTTCTACACTTCCTCATTCCACCCCAGCTTATTACTGTATTAACATTGTATAAACTCAACAAAATTGGCAAGCATTGAGAAACAGATATTTTGACTGGTGAAAGTATTACCACCACATTGTGGAAACTACATCTATTTTTAAAGATCCCGTCTCAAAGATGACAGTTTGAGCCAAACTTCAACCTAAAATGGAGGGGTAAAGGGTTTTTACTTGGATATTTGCTTTAACAGACCAGACACAGAAGCACAGTGGGTTGAGTTGTAATTGCATTTCTCGCAGCAAGACTGCAGCGATTCAATGACTTTGAGGCACCTGCCATTTAAAAATTAAAGGTATTAGTATTTTCAAAACTACAGGAGGACAGGGCATAAAAAAAGACATCAAAATTGCTTTGGAAAGATAGAATTAACAGCTGCTCTAACATATATAAATGCTATGTCTAGTTACTCGGATGGATCTTAACTAACTATGAAACAGAGAGATTATGAAGGGTCAAATATCTTCAATGCCCAAATTCCAAACATACAATAAACAGACAGCCTATCTAAACTCTAACAACAATGACAATAACATTTGTTTGAAAGCCACATGCTAATGGAATAGATTACCAAGCCCGGATGGCATCTAAGCTCTGGCTTAAAATTGAAAGTCCAATAGGGAAAGTATGCCATTATAAGACAAAAAGATGGAAGTCAAAATTAAAATATTAATAAAGTTTAACATGAAAAGTGATTCAATTTATAATCTGTTTTAAGAATGGTAAAATTGATATGAAATGGGAGAGAAATTCAAATGTTCTTCATTGGCAAAGCGTGCACAAAGAAGCTCTGAAATTTGTTTTTTAAGAATCACATGCATCAAAATCAAGTTTTTGCAAGGTTGTATTGGATTCGCTAGTAGTGAAGAAAAGAATGCAGTGCTAATCCCAAATGTAAAATATGTAAAATAAGAGAAAGAAACGTTCAGCTGTTAGTTACAAACAAAAGTTTCAAACTTGATAAAGAGGCCACTATCAGGATGTGAATTTGTACAACCCAAGTGACCAATCCAGACATAAAACTAAAAGAAGAAACAGAAATCGTTAGTATCATTCCAATTCCACTAAATGGAAATTGTGGTCCTACAAGGAGATATCTGTAAGAAAGCAACTACCACAGCATCTATTCCTACACTAGAAGCCAATTTCTTTCAATTCAAAATGTTCCTTTATTCATTTATTTGTTTTGATTTTATGTTCAAACGTCATTTATGGGTGAAAGTTTGAGTGGGAATATATACTAAAAGCTGAAACACCATCCTAATGCAGGAGAAGCTGATTCTGATTGATTTCCACTTTCTTAACAGTAAACATCCCATTCCTTGGGATGTTCATCAGTTTTGGGGTAATTTGGGTTTGATTACAAGTGATTGGATCAGCAATAAAAGGAAAGAAAAGTGAAGAGCTTATGAAGGAGTAATTCTGATTCACCAAATTTCAAAAGCAAGCAAACCGAAACCAGCTAAATCAAATTCAGCGAATGGAGTATAAGTTCAAACATAAAAGACCAAAACATTCTGTAAAGAATCGCAATGGTTAAAAGTAAAGCGGATTAGGTAAGTTCAATGGATGGGTGGTAATCGTATAATTCGCATTATTAAGAAGTAAATAAGTAATCAAAAGCTTAAAAAAAGGATTCAATTTCATGATGATTACACACAGCAGCATGGGAGTTTTTTTTATAATAGAAAGAAAGAAGAAAAACGAACAATGAAAATCTGGGAATAAAAAATAATAATAAGAAAAAAAGAAGAAGAAATAATTAGCAACCCTACCTTTTGGGAAGGAAGTTGTTTTTAGAAAGACAAGCTTGGATGTCGCAAGCCTCCTTCTTGCACGGCTCTTTGCTCTGCTGCTGTGCCATCTCCGTTTCTGCTTTTCTTCTCTATTCCTTTTTTTTTTTGTTTTTTAATAAAATCCGCTGCGTTCCACTCAACTTCCAATTTTTGGTGTTAATAAAAGAGCCGAGCCGAGCCGAGCTGATTGAGAAGGTAGCTAAAATTTGTAGAACCCGTTAACTGCAGAGCTACCTAAACCTAATTTTACATTATTCATACGTATACCCTGTTAATTAATAAATAAATAAATACTTCTTCCTTTTGCTTTTCGGTTAAATTCACCGGATTGCTACGCGCCAAGCGCAGGACAGCTTCCACGTGGCCAAATCAGACGTAACCTCCCTTGAGTCCGGTCCCTTGATCAGATTCAGATCACAGCTCCAGCTAATAATGAATTATTATAATTTTATAATTAATATGTTAATTTATTGGTGGATTACAAAATAAAAACATAGAAGAGGCGTGAATACGAAGGTGAACAAGTGTTTTACATTTTAGATTTTAGCAGTACTAGTTTTATTATTTATTATTTATTATTATTATTATTTTTTTGAGTACCAAAGTCTCTCTCTCTCTCTCTCTCTCTCTCTCTAGCACTCTGGTGCGTGTCTCTGGGTTTCGGGTCCAAAATCCACATGGAAGGGAAAATGGAGTTGGTGAAGTCTGTGAGTTCAAAATTGAAGGAAGCATCGCTGTTTTGGCTTCTCGGTTTCAAAGAAGCCTGTCGTCTTCATCGCGTTCTCTTTCTTTGCCTCAGGTCCTTTGCTTCCATTCTACTCTTTTTCCTCTCTTCCTCTATATGTATGTATATATATATATATATATATCTTCTCTTAAAAACTTTCTGTTTGCTTTTATCAGAAAACTGAAGCAAACATATAGATGACTTCTTTTTCTTATTTCTTCCAAATTCTGGTGGCAGTTCAAGGAGGCTTTTGAGACGCACGGGTCAATGTTTTCTATTAAATGGTTTCCTTTTCTTAGGAAGGTAATCTTTCTTTTCTCTCGTTCAATTCCATACCATACCTCTTTTTTTGTTACCTGGAAAACTTGCGCACAGTGTTTTTCCAATCATTGCTCCGCATTATTCTAATTAATCCATATCAATGCCACTTCAAATTGTAGAGAATATTAATTCCATAAAATTAAGAATCTTTGTTTCATCGACTCTTTTTGTATTAACTACTCGTTCATAATTCTTTATGCATAATTGAAATGGTGGTCGGTGGAACATTTCTGCTATTGGAATTGGATATTTTGAATTCGACCCCCTTTACTTGAGAGTTTACTTTACCAACTTTCACTGGCTTCTATGCAGCATCTTCATCCTAAACGCAGTTATCATCCCAGCACTAGAATGGATATTACCTGATGATTGTTCAAAGTTCAATTCTCAACTTTTCTGCTCTTTCGCCAGTCTCTTAAAATTTTATTCCTTCTTACGCCTTCGACTCATTCAACTATTTTATGTAAGAAAGAAACCACCTTGTTATTTATTTATTTATCTTTTTCTTAACATTCTTTGGCTCTTCCAATGAAATAAAAGAATGAAAGAACACATTCATTATTGGATGTCTTCTTTGTTTCAGAACTAGTTTCTTTAAGAGTTACTCATTTGAATTTAGTTGGTGAATCATTTTATTGAATTATTGTTACCAGGTGACTTGGTTTTACCCACTGTATGTGTTCAGCTTCATCCTGAGCAATATATGGTACTGTTTCCCACTTCTATTTTGCCTATCTTTGCAATTCACTGCTTTAGCTTAGTTACTTAGACCTAGATAAACTGCGTATCTCTCTCTCTCTCTCTCTCTCTCTATGGATATACTTCACAATCATTTGACATAAATTAAGTGCTGTTGAATGCTGTGAAAGTCCTGATGTCACAGCTGATTGCATAATTCTTTCTAATGACAACCGTATTTTCTCTGAGTTGATTCTTTTACACTTTGTTTTATTTACAAGTTTGAAGTTTTGTTTGTCCAAATCTGCAATATCTAATTCAGGTACAATGACATTGCTAATTATGGTTTTGCTGCAATGGGAACTTCTGGGCCAGCAAAAGGAGATCCCTTGGGAAAAAATGAGTCATTGACCGTGAAAGATAGAGATCGTATGGAAGGCCTGGGAGGGTAAAGTTTTAAACTTTTTTTCATGTTCACTAGTTTCAAAGGATAGTCTTTTACGGCTGGATATGCATTTCATCTTAAATCCTTCTTCAATATTTTTCATGAATGTTGTTTCTATGGTTTATTTTTTTGGTTCATTCGTTTTATCCACAGGGTCATGATTGGAATAGGTGAGCAAGTGTATTCAGTACTTCTTTTGACCTTCTTCTTCCTAGAGGTATAATTATGTATGTTGTTTCATTGTTTTACTTCTATTTTTATTTGTTTTAATATATTCAGCTGCAGTTATTTGGTAGCAAATATTATCAACAGCTGTAACGATTTTCAATCATCAGCCTTGTAAATATGTAGAAGTTCTTATATGAACTTAATGGTTTTTCATATGCACAGGTTTATGTGACAGGATTCGTACCCTACATGGGCAAGATACTAAATTTTTTGCTTCTATCCTGGATGTATGCCTATTACTGTTTCGAGTATGTGGTGCATCTGGTTCTGTTTTTAATTCTGCTTCTTTAACGGATATATGGACAATTAGTAATTGCACCATTGAACCTTTAAGGTACAAATGGAATCTTTCTGAAGTGGGTCTGGACAGAAGGCTGGACTTCTTTGAATCTAACTGGGCCTTCTTTGCTGGTTTTGGTAATTTGCTCTTTCACTGGCTTTGCTATGTAGATTTCATATTTACTTGGTAAACTGTACGGCAGCATCTGAATACATAATCCCTGATGTTGGAAGGACAAAGGTTAGGGAGGGTGCTAAAGAAGTCAGTGCAAATTAGAAAACATCATGATTATGGCTGTTCTTGCAGACCACTAGAGAACAAAATCTAAAGAGCAATTTATGATACTAATGGAGTTTGATTAGGTCATAAAGCAAAAAGAAATCTCTGAGCTTATACAGTGATTTGACTGTTTCTCAATTTAATATTTGAAGCCTGATAATGTTCAAATCCTTTTAAAAATGTAATAAGGCAGTAGATTGTTCTTAATGTTATCTTTTCCCATTCTTCAGCAAAGTGGCATCAGTTTTAAGGTATTAATTTGTTAATGGCTCTGCAGGAAGCCCATGTGTTCTCCCCGTTCTTTTTTCCTCACCACTTGTGAGCTATGGGATTATGGCCATACTCTTTCCGCTGGTATTGCAACAATCCTTTTTGTCTGAGCATTGGCTTTGATTATTGTTTTCCTTTTTGTATGGTAGTGAAACTTGTCTTTCAGTTTGTTTTGGCAGCAACAGATTCAGCGGCTGAGCATGTTATTTATTCTCGAAGAAGAAAATGGGGGGGTGCAGGATTGGGCAGGCTTCCAATATTTTATGCAGCAGATACTTTGTCGTAAGCTTTCATCCCTTTAATCATATGTTATCTTCAGGTGTTCAGCATTTGTATGGATTCAAATGTATATGCCCATGTTGATAAGATTTCAAAAGCAGTTGATAACGTTTGTGGCTTGATTTATTTATGCTGTTTGAGTTTATGGAAGAAAACAATGACATTGTTTTAGTCTTTGATATTGCCATTGTTGTCTGATATCTATCTTGATTAATGTTGTTCTTTAGGTTGAAGGTCCTGTCTCTTTTGTCTGCGAAATCTCAAGAGCAGCTGCAAGACAACAAAACTCTCTGAGTGTGGATTAAGTGGGAAATGGTAAGCCAAATTGTATGATATAATTGTGCTTGTTTTGCATTTTCTTTTTGGTGCTTTTTCATAATTCATTTATTGAACCTTCTGTCTTTGTTTCAACAGGATGATGGTAATTTATATAAAATGTGTAGATAAATTATAACTGCTGAAGATGAAGGAATGAGGAAACAGTAACGTGTACATAGAAAGAAAATTGAAGCAATGGTGTTTTATTTGATTTGTACAGCAAACTTAGATGGATAAGCACCTCATAATCATAACGCAATGATATTTAGTATGTAGGTGTCCATATTGGCCAATATAGGCACGGTGTTTAAACATGTATTAAGAAGATGGACAGTCCAGTGTACTGCTCAACAGCACATTAAATGAGTTTGTCTCAGATGATTTATTTCATCTACTATACTTTGTTCGTGTAAGACTGTGTGATTTCATAAGCCGGCTTTACAAATTTCTATTGTAGTTGGTAGGGGGATGATATTTGAATTCGAATCCTCCACCTTTTATGCTTAAAAAGAAAAAAGAAAAACTTTTTACAGAATCCATTCGGAGGATTTCTGTTAAACGTAACTGGGGATTAGGATCATGCCAAAGCCCATTTTTATGTCAACATAAGGTAGCAAACCCAACGAGCGGAATGGTGACATAGATGGATGAGATGTATATATATATATATATATATAACAAATTACATCAATACAAGAGCATAGGACCTCTTTACGTGTTAACCTAAACCAAAATTATTAATCTTCTATTGGTAATGAAAATTATTCATTTCTCTAGTTTATATATAGTAATAAAAATTACAATTTTAATACATTTGATATGTCACGCCATTAGGCCTTTGGTGAGTCAGTGTGGATCTCAGATACGAGAGTGCGATAATTCAGTGTTCAAATACTTTTTGTTTTTCAGCCACGCGCTTTATCTCTCACTGCCCATTTTTGCAAAGAACCGCACTTCCCGCATCTATGATTGGAACACGTGAACTACGTGACCTCATAATTTTATTTTCCCAAACATTTAATTCAATTATATAAATATATATTTAATATTATTTATTATTTATATATATATATATAAATACATTATAAAGGCAGGCACTATTGCTCCGTGACTGACTGACCCATTTCGCACAGGCCAAAATGCCATCAATCCCGATCGTCCATTCACTGTACAGATCACAGTCATCATGATGGCCGATCAACGTCCAGTCCCGCTCCTACAAACAGTAACAAACTGCCAACCATATCAATAATACTTTTTAAAATTAATAATACACAACTGCCCACAAGTCAAAATACATATTTTACTTTAATATTTTTGCGTTGTTTAGAATTAAATAAATATGGGTTTTTTATTTATTTTTACTTAATTAATCCCAATTGTAGCCTTTTTCTTGCGTAAATTGCGGGATTAGTGGACCACTAACCAATGCCCAAAAATGTGGAGTCCCTACTACACCATTATAAAGAGAAAATGCTTTTTCTCTTTTTTTCCCCCCTTCCAAATATAGTACTCATTTATTAAATTTCTTAACAAATGGGTGAAAGTTGTGTTTTGTCTGGTACTAAGAATTAAAAGTAATTTTTCAGCTGAATGGAGATATCACATAAATGGAAAATCATATATAAAGAAAATAATATAGTTCACATTTATGCTATTATTTCTTCCTTTTTCTTTTTAGACGAAAGAAAAGAAAAGGAAAAAAAAAAAATTCTGTAAGTTATGAATGCTTTTAATAAGTTTTGTAAATATTGAAGAAATGCAACATTTTCATAGATACTCTTAAGATCTATTTGGGCCACTGATGTAACATGCAATTTAATATTAGAAGAAAACAATATACATTTCTTCCTATTATTGGGCAACTAATTTAAAGGACGTTCTCGGGGTCAACCAGAAAAACACCAAAACTCATGAGGGCAAAAAAAAAATAAAAAAAAAGGTTATAAATAGTTCAAAATCATGGGACCCCATTGCAAAACACTACCCCCCACACACGCATAGCGTAGCGAAGCCAAGTGAATAAATGTAATGCAGATGAGAGAAAATGATTAAGCAATGAAAACGAGAAAGTCATCTGAATTGACTGTACAAGTCAAAACAAAAGTCACTCTCAGTGTCTCTCTGCTTTCAACACCAGGTTATTTCCCATTTCTTTTCAGACCCCTTTTTTTTTTTCAAAAAAAAAACTTTCCTTTTTTTTTTTTTAATCCAACATACGGCCAAAAACCCAAAAAAAGAAAAAAAATAAAAAGAAAAAATTACACTCGGCCATTCTTTCTTGGTTCTACAACCTACCTACAGAAAATTACAAACTACGTATCAATTAGTTTCTACTTATTTTATGTCTTGGAATTCAAAATCATATAATGAACAAGATGGTTGACTAGGAATTTTTAATAATCAAAGATAAACGTAATAATATTTCACAAAAAGCATATAGGAAAAAAGATACACACTACCCCAAATATGAAAGGAGAATAATACGAAAAAAAGAAAAGAAAAAAGAAACAGACAAAAAAGAAAGAGAAAGAGAGAAAGACTAGGGGTGGAAGGTAAAAACCCAACTGACATGCCTCCTTCTGGAGCTCTCTTTAAAACCAACAACAGAAAGAAGGTGATGGAGGTTATAAACTGCTGGTGCTTGCTGGGTCTGTAATTGTCTATCAATCTCTAATCTCGACCGTTAAATTTCACCAAAATAGTTGGCTTCAGGATTTCTTTTCCTTGTGTTGTTTGCCTGCTGTTCTCTTTGAGAAAAAGCTTTTAGTGGTAATGGAGTATCTATCAACTTCTTCCATCCATCTCATAAAGAGAAGTTGAACAATTTTTGGGGCTCGCTTTAGCTTTTTGCCATTCGAGATGAGAGAAAAGAGATGCTTTTTACTCAATGCGCAAAAAAAGAGGAAAATGTATAAAGGAAAGTCACTCATGCGTGCTATTTTGCTAATATAAATATAGCAGAAATATACTTCTTTTTTTCTTTTTCTTTTTTAATTTTTATTCAGACGTTTTCTTAATTCTTTTTTGCATGTTTTCCATATTTTCCTCTCATACAAAAGAAAGCAAAAATAATAATACTAAAAACACAAACAGATATCCTCCTATACAATCTCACTCTTCCTGTTCCTCTAAGTCCCTTCGGACCAAACTAACAAATTACAGATCAATCTCCTCCACAGCAATCTAGAAAAATTCCCAAGAAAAAAAATAAAATAAGATAAAAATGACCAACATTGACAAACAAATTAAGCTAACAATGACAAACTAGCTAGCAACCTATCTTCTCATCAGATGGTCATCATCCATGGAATTTCAAGCACTCACAACTTATCACAAATTCAACTTCCAAATCTGCAAAAAACAAACCCAACAATCTCTGACTCCTGTTCCTATAATTGTAGAAAAAGAAAAAAGCAAAGGAAGCTGCAAAGGTGTACGTTTTATATTATATATATATATATATGTAAAAATCAAGAGCGACTAACCAACTTTGTATATATTGGGATGATCAAAGTGTCATTGAGAACTATTTGGGTCTTCATCTCCACTATCAGTAGTCTGAGGTTGTTGTTGCTGTTGCTGTTGTTGGTGTTGGTGATGATGATGCTCCAATGGATGGTTTTGGTGGTGATCAGAGTTAATGTTCAAACCCCCTCTAGAATATGCATTAAGAGCTGCCAACATCCCTAAATTGGACTCCGACACTCCAAGTCCAAGTTGCTGAGACGGTTGTTGTTGTTGTTGCTGCTGTTGCTGCATTAACATGGAACCCAGTTGCAGAGGATGATTCCCGCCACGACCACCTTGGAATTCCAGATTACCAGTATGATGAGGAAGATTAAACCTTGGCATGAAATGCAATGGTGCTTGTAATGTGTTTCCGTGGCTACTGGCTGGTGTTGTTGGAAATGTCCACATGTGGGGCTGTTCTGAAGGACCAGCTCCTGATGTTCCCGCGCCAACGGTCGACGGTCCACCTGCACCCGCTGTCACCGGTAACATCCAGAATGTGCTGCCCGCGCCGCTGGTCGGTGCCGGTGTCACTGCCCACATGGCTGTTGCCGGCATGATATTTGAAGGCCGAAGCAAGCCTGAGGATGCCCCTCCTGCTGCAGCTTCTTGTTGTTGTTGCTGCTGCTGCTGCTGCTGCTGTTGTTTGGGCAACTGAAGGCCACTCTTAAATGCCTTATTGCTTGAAGGCGATCCTCCTCCTCCTCCAGCTGAAGCTTCAGCTTGTCCTTGACTTTCTTCTTTGAATAGATCTTCTCTGAAGCGCTTTCTCATATAATTATCAGTCGTCGACTCTCCACCTCCACCGTCGCCTCCGCCACTCGGAAGAGCCTCCGCAATTTGATCGGCCGTCATTAGAGGAGGCTGATGCTGATGGAAACCCAACAAACCGGCATGCGCAAAGCCTTCGTCATAGTGAGGGTGATGAGCGAGAGCCAAAGTGCCATGAAAGGAATGAGGGGCCGACTTGGAAGGAGGCGCGGAGAGCGTGGATCCGCTGCTGCGGAGCGAAATGTTAAGGGTGGAAAAATTGGCCGGGATGGTCCCAGTTCCCGTGGCGGCGATGATGGCGGGTTCAGCCTGCTGCAGAAGCCACTCGATGGTCTCGCCGTCGGATTTGTTGCCCAATTCCCTGGTCAATTGAAAGACCCTAGCGGCACAGGTGGCCGGCATTCGAATGCGACGCCCACGGCCGTCAACCTTGGTGTGGCGGTCCTTGGTGGATCGCTTGACTGGAGGGTTAGAGGCGGCGGCAGCGCCGGTGGGAGAGATCGACAGTTGCTGTTGCTGTTGTTGTTGGTTCTTCTTGGAGGAATCGAGGAGGGGCGCGGGACGGGTGGAGGGATGGGCATCGGATCTGGTGGCGATGGCGAGGGAGGCGTCGACGAGGTGGGGAGGAGCAGTAGAGGCAGAGGTGGAAGAAGAGGAAGAGGATGAAGAAGAAGAAGAGGAGGAGGAGGAGGAAGAGGAGGGAGCAGTAGCAGGAGTGGATGAAGCAGCATGAGCATGAGGATGAGCATGAGCATGATGATGGGTGGTGGTGAGGCCAGCTTGGATGGAGATGGAGCCCATGAAAGGGGGTCCTCCTTGGGAGGATGGTCCTCCTCCTGCCGAAGATCTGCCATCAAAAGGGACCACAAACTGCGATGAAGACGAGGATGACTGCTTTTGCTGCTGATGATGATGGGGGTGATGGTGGTGAGGTGTGTTGGTGTTGCCGCTCTGCTTATTGTTGTTGTTGTTGTTGCTGTTATTGGTTTGCAAATCTGCCAAGTCCATCTGGTGGGGAAGGGTGGGTTGTGGAAGGGGATAATATTATATATATATATATATATATATATATATATATATATATTTTAAGTTATGTTCTTGGTATCTTCTTGGTGACTGATGAACCCCATGACCATGAGTTGCTCTCTGTAGCTCTATAACCCATCATCCCCAACTAACTAATATTTTTGGTTGTGTGCTAGAGAGAGAGAGAGACAGAGAGAGAGAGGGTGGGGATGAGTGAGAAATTGTTTATAAACAATGTTTAATTGGCTGGCAGCAGAGGAAGAGGCAGAGGCAGAGGCAGAGGTTAATTTGGAGCGAAGTAGGACTAGGACTAGGAGTTTTGTCTGTGTGGGGTTGTGTTCTTGGTTTCTGATTGACTGTTGTCTTTCTTTCTTTTCCCTGAGAGCTGAAAGAGAGCAAAGGAAGAGAGAGAAGAAAAGAAGAAGAAAGAAGAGAGAGGGGGGAGACCTTGTTGGGGAAAGGTAGCAGAAGGCCACTCGTGGGGTCTCTCTCTCTTTCTCTCTCTCTCTCGTTAAGTATTTTTTTTTTTTTTTAAATATGAAAAAGAATGTTAAAAATTGGGCTTTGTTGCTTACGCGCGCGCGCACACCCCCATCCCCAACCCCACAGTCAAAATTTTATATTACTTTTCTCTTTCTTAGACATTCTTCCTCTATTTCGAGCCTTCATTCCCAGTCTAAAACAAGGGGGGCGATATTGTCTTTACGCAAGTGGAAGAAGTCCCGGAGTCTACTCCTCCTACCCCACATTCGCATTTACATTCACAATCACAAATTCACATTCATATTCAATGGCATCGCCAAACTTAGGTTTTGATAATTTAGATATCCAATTCAATCCCAATTTTGCCACGAAAGCCTAAGCTGCCCTCATCTCACTTCTCTCTATGCTGTCTCTCCTCCCATCACACACGCGCACGCACAAAAACATGCATGCAAAAACTCCCATTTAAACAAGTTCTGTTTACTTTTCTTCCCCATAAATAATAATAATAATAATAATAAAAGTTTAGTCTACAAAAAAGAAGAAGAAGAAGATACCAAGTGCAGCAGTGAATAAATGGGTAAACAAGGAGAGGTTGAATCCAATCCAGAGCATCAAACAGCTTAGACAGCGCAGGTAACCATCACATAAAAGCATCTAATGCACTAGGACAGCTCATCCCCAACCCAACCCCACACACATACACACTCTCTCTCTCTCTCTCTCTCTCTCTCTCTCTCTCTCTCTCTGTGTCTTCCTTTTTTTTTAATTATTATTATTATTATTTTAATATCGGGCACCCTTATTTTTGATAACTGGATTTCCGTAGACAGAAATATTGCCATCGAGAGACCAATCAAGCTCTTCTGAAATTTTCTACCAAAAACAGTATAAATAAATAACCTCTTCCGAAATCAATTGCAGTCTTATTATATAATCTTGGCGACCAATTTAGGACCAGCATAAAAATGTTACTAATTGACAATATCAGGATTAATAACACATGCCATCTGTTTTACACATTAATAATACAATTTACTTGTATGTATCATTGGATGTTTATAGTAATGGTTGGCAGGAAATATTATTTTTGTATTACCTTTTTTTTTTTTTTTTGGCTGAATATTTTTATATTACTTATGTCAACTATGCAGTATTATTCTTATAATTGACAAAGTTGATTTATATGTGACAGCGATGCCCGACTTGTTTATGTATTGTAAAACATCAAAACCACTGATTTTATTTCTACCCGCACTGACATTGCTTGGGCAATTAGATGATCCTTTTTTTTTATTAATTAATTAAAAAATGGTTTAGATTGTGAAGAATAACATAAATTTCCTTTTGTTTTGTTTATTTTAGTTTTTGGATAAAAGTGTACTTCAACCTCATGACATGCTGACAACTATCTGAATTTCGGATTTTTTAAAAGGTATATGCAATCAATTAGTTATATATGTTATCAGCAAATCATGGGCATCTAACACATTCAAGTTATTTTCACTTGCAATCGTTTTGATATCCCTAGTTCTATAATATTTATACTACGATAGAAGTTCTCTTAAGATAAATAGATTTCTCTGGTATATATATATATATACATGTTATTTTTAGTTTTTCTTTATGAATATTTCGGAAATATTTTCTTGAACATTATTCGTTTGGGCATACACCTATGTTTCAACTTTTATGACGCGTTCAATTCCATTCCACCCCTTTGAATTCTAGATACCAAATCCAATGTGTAACCATGCTGTGCTACAATCTATTGCGTTTTAACTTAAATTAATATGCATTATGCAATATATGAAAAAGTAAACTTATATAGTTTAAATTAACCAAAACAAAGAGTTTTTTATCCTCAAAGAATACAGGCTGATCTATGCTGAAAAAAAATATGGTTGTATTAATTTCAACAAAATAGCATCCGTATCAAAATTAAATTTATATAATATTATTGATTTGCAATTGTGGCACATGGTACACAAAGATCTTGGGCAAAATAATGTGGCCACATAAAAGAGATAAAAATAAAGAAGAAGGAAGTTGGTGTGGGTATTAATGTTGTTGTTTAGCATAATGATTTTTCTCTTGTGGATGGTGTTTTAATTAATTAAAAGTGTTTTAACGAATATTGGTTTTAAGAAAGTACAGCTCAGTCCACTCATTACTTAGGCGGCCAAATGTTTTTAAAACCCAATGAGGTGCCCTAATCAAAGTCATTGGGATGGTTTTCCTTTGGAATATTCAAACTAGCTAAGCAATATTAAAATAAAATAAAAATGGATAATAATAGCATGAGATAGAGAGTAATCCTTAATAAGACAGGGCATTTCCGCTGGACCCACTACCCCTCTTTTCCTTTATATTATTATAAATTATATTTAAAGATTTTGAACAGATAATCATCTAGCATAATCAATTCTCATATCCACACAAATCCAACCCCCACATCTTTATCTCTATCATCTTAACATTTTTATTTTATTTTATTTCCATGGTACTAATTTATCCCGATCTCCCATAATTAGAAGATAAATAAATCAAACAAATCTTTTCTGTTTTATTTTTATATTTTAATTTTACTTTTTAGGTTGCTGATGGTAGGCATGGAAATTTAGATGGTATGGTAAGGGTAAAAAGGTAAATGGAGATGGACGGGCTACATTAATATTACTGTAGTATGGTGTCTGCAAGCAAAGGACAGTGGTCACAGTGGGGAATTACTGTTCATACATCATACCCTCTTTGTTTGGTTCTCCATATAAAAAGGGATTCTTGATGGAGACCTATCCCTCATCTTCCTTTCTTCCCTTTTTTCTTTTTTTTTTTTTCTTTATTATTATTATTATTTTTTCCAATGTTTTTCTCTTTGAAGACTTTGAATAATAAATTGTATACCAACTAACAAAATTGATTAAAATTTACATCACATTCCAAAATGATGGTGTGACAGACAAGTCAGAAATATTCAGCCCCACTTGGACTTCTTTCCCATTTAAAGCCCAATAAATTATTGGTCTGTACCACTTGTAAAATTGCGTACCCCTTGTCATTTTAAATTTTTTACACCATTATCCCCATCATTGAATTTTTCCAGTGCCGATCCTCATTTCTTTCTGTTCCCATTAACTTTCCCCTTTTAACCTCTATCTCTCATCTTAATTATTTCCTTTTGCCAAACTAAGTAAATTGGTATTTAAAAAAAAGAAATAAATAAGAGAATGAAGAGAAACATCTACCGACCGTAAAAGCTGCCATTCCCAAACCAAGCATTGCTTTGAAGTTTTACCCCCCGAGAAAAAAACTGCAAAGTTTCCCTGGCTTTTCAGTAAATCTAAAATTCGACTCCTTTTCCCACTTCACACAACCATTAAGCATATAAGACACACGGTAAAATGGGAAAAAAAAAAAAAAACAGAAAAATAAAATTGAGGTTTCGTTTTACATGGTCGCCCCCTATACTTGGTCATATTTGTACTGTGTCCCATCTCCCAAGAAATGTTTTCACGCGTCACCATCACAATTCATAGGCCTCCACATGCACAACAGCTAAACATGCGGTACATATGGTACGGTTAGTGTAGGTCCACATTGGTCTGGTCCGGTCTGATTTCAAAATTTCAACCGCCTGATTTCATCTGAAAGTATATTAAATGTTGTGTCACTGCGTGCCAACTTTTACCATTAAGGGAGTAGCCTTGCTTAAATATTCAAGACGAACGAAAAAATATACGAATCCGTCCTTTGGTTGTTGCATCGATTTGCGACGAAAAAGCAATAATTTCTTCCAAGTTTTCTTCATTACATGTAATTATTATCATTTTAAATTTATAAATATAGAAAGTGTACGGACCATGTTGATGCTTCTCCATACAAGTCACAATTGCTTCTCCATACAAGTCACAAATAAATGAGTTAACTAACTTGGTATCCCTCCCTTATTTTATTATTGAAGATTGATAAAACAAAACATTAAAAAAAAAAAAAAAAAGAATTCAAAAATTTTAAATTTTTATTTTGTTTTTTATTCAGCTAAAGGCTGAAAGGGTAAAAATGAAAATAAAACAAAAGGAGGAACGGGGTGGTGGACACTGGACTGTATATATCAGCATGAGAGGAGGTAAGAAATTTAAAAAAAAAAAAAAAAAAAATTGGTGGGCAAAGGGGCAGTGTACGTGGAAATGGAATTATGAAGGAGAGTAAAGACTGGTAATTAACTGGTACTTGATGGCGGGAAATGAATTGTTGTGTTAAAACACTTTGAACAGTACAGTACATAGTCAAACAGTTCCAAGTTTCAGACTCACTCAAAAGCAGCAGCAGCTGAGATTCATACGTCACCTTTGGTCCGTAAATCATCAATACCAATTTTAAAAGTTTAACAATGAGTTTCGCTTCACGTGTACCTCACGTGCGTCATCTCTCCTTCTTCTTCTTTGGTGGTAAAATTCCTTCACTCGGAGATCACTCCTTTGTGTTTTTTTTTTTTCCTTGTTTTTACTTTCTCTCACTTACGGCGCCAAAAATAAAAACAAAACTATCTCTCAATGATTTTGCTCCTGTAATTCAAAGCGCGTGAGAAGCACGATTCGATTGTGGAGATGGAAAAGCATGTAAGATATCCCCACAAGGCCACAACACACAACCAACCCCCACTTCCAGCAAGCAATGTCTTTCCCTCTTTGTTAATTTATTCCTATGTGGGTCCCACATTTTGGGCTCCAACGTTTTGTCCAAGCCCAAAGTGCACCAATTATTGATCTGTGTTTCCTTCAGTTACCAAAACGAAGAAGCCTCTCAGTAGTCCATGCTGGGCTTGGGTAGGAGGTTTAGATTTGGTTTGGACTCCATTTGAATTTTGTGCCACTAAACACTTTCGGGGAGTCCAAGAAATGCTTCGTTGAATCTCTGTTTTTGTTTGGGCAAGGTGTATGAAATAAATTCACAAAATGGGCTTTTTGGGCCTTTGCAAGCTCCGTATTTTCAGTAAACTACCAAAACCGACTGCTCCCAATTACATTTGAAAAGGATAATAATGACACTTATCCATTAAACTAATCTAGTCGATATAGATAATAATGGAATTAGTTAACCAATGAGTGTGTAGGTAGAAATAAATCTCTTCTCGAACCATTCATAAATTCATTCTTGTAACACCAAGTCCTTTAACCGATAGGATTATATGGGAGTGAGAGTCTATCCTTTTAGACTAATTAGGCTGTATCTAAATTGTAGTTAAATATGGGAAGTCATACAGGGAATATAATAAGATTCAAATCAGTTATTATTATTATTATTGTTAATTTTCTCCTTTTTTCTAGAATAATCTTATACATTAATTGAACACATTTGACCTTATCATCAAGAATGAGGATGGCAGGATCAAACATTGTGCAATTCTCCTACAACTCTTTGAATAAAAATAAAGAATTCAAGGAAAAAGTGGTTGGGGACCCAATAACCAGCTCACGGAGCATCGCATCCCTGGTCAGAAATCAGAATCCTTTTTCATATCTATGTTTTATAATATATATATATATATAGAAGAAGAACCAGGACATGCTTTGTCCTTTTGGTCTTTGCTTTCCTCCAACTATCTTTCTATCACACTACATATACCTTTTTCTTTTCGCAATAGTTCTTTAATTATTATTTATTTTCTTGATATGTCCTTTTGATGTGCCCCAAAACCTCTTTATTCCCTGCCACCTCTAAAGCCTCTCTTTTTCCTAGCTATCATGTACATTGAAGCCATCGATCTCGCGAAAGGACTGCCATTTTCCCTCCCCAAAATACATTATATCCGCCATTATTAAAAAAAAAAAAAAAAATGGTTACTCATCCAGCATAAGTGTCCTGGGCATACTCATCTTCAATCAAGGTCCAGCTAGCTATGGCTTTGGTCGTCTTCATAGAAAGATAGATAGAGAGGAGGGAAAGATCAGGAGCAAGCAAAATTAATTGATTATTGTTTAAAAGAAGAATCGCTAATATTATAATAATAAAAATAATATTAATATTATGGCAGAGTTTGAGTATGAGGAGCTGGTAAGGGCGACGGAGAACTTCGGTCCTTCAAAAATCATCGGCAAAGGAAGCCACGGATGGGTCTTCAAAGGGAAGCTGAAAAACGACAGGTTGGTGGCGGTGAAGAAGCCCCTGCATGATTGTCATGAAGCCCTTTACGACGACAAGAATTCCAAGCTCGAAAACGAAATAAAAGTGCTGTCTTATTTATCCCAAGCCCAAAACAGCCACCCTTATATTATCAGCTTTCTGGGTAGCTCTCACCACCCAGCTGACAAGACCAAGAAGAAGCAGCTGCTTGTGATGGAGCTCATGCCCAACGGCTCTCTCCACGACCTTCTTCATGATAAAACTAGTACTATCCCACCTCCATCCTGGCCAAAACGTGTAGAGATCGCCAGCCAAATCGCCAGGGCAGTGCAGTCCCTTCATGAAAGGCGTCCTTATTGGGTTATTCACAGAGACATCAAATCCGCAAATGTTCTGTTCGACTCCAACTGGGACACCAAGTTGGCAGATTTCGGGCTCGCTGTTTTGGCTGAAGAAACAACAACGGCGAGTCAACCCGCTGGGACAATTGGGTATTTGGATCCTGGGTACACCACACCAACCAAACTCAGCACCAAAAACGACGTGTACAGCTTTGGGGTGGTGCTGTTGGAGATCATAAGTGGGAGCAAAGCCATGGACGTTGGCAGAGCACCGGCTTCGATATCGGAATGGGCAGTGGGATTGATCAAACAAGGACGAATGGAAGATATCTGCGATGCCAGAATTTCATTGCCGGGGCATATGGTGGCAACCATTAGACACTTGCTTGTCGTGGCAGCCAGCTGCGTGTCCATCAAGGAAGATTGCCGTCCCTCCATTGGAGAGGTTGTGTTCCTGCTGGGGATGGATAATTGCCACTTTGAACCTGGAATTCGCAATCCCCTGTTATGCTCATCGTGGTCATGGACGAGTCTTTTGCGGAGGCTTGTACTCACTAGAAGGCGCCGGAAATTGGCCAAAACCTGGAGGAATTATAAAATTTCTGCAATTGGTAATTATTAATTAGTATTTTATTTTTGGTAAAAGGAAGTGAGGGACTGAGCTAGGGAGATGATCAGTTTTTGAGTCGACTCGATCGGGGAACTCGGCCGGGTCAGTGGAGGATTGATTGGATTTGGATTGGATCCTTGGAGGTTCTTGTTTAATTTAATTAATACAAAAACCAATGAAACCAAGAAAAACTGTTGGGTGTTGGCCATGAATTCCAAACAGAAGATTCCTAAAAAGTAGATGGGAATAGTAACAGGAATAGTAATACACCATGCATTTCAAAATGCTTTTTCTTTCTTTCTTTCTTTCTTTCTTTCTTTCACGCCGCGTCAATCCATTTCAGTTGGGGTGACTCGTCACTTTTCTCTGTTTCTTCATCAATCAGTGCATCCCTTCCCTTACTAACCACCCTCCATTCTGTCCCAATATTGTAAATGAATATGTTCCTATTTTTTACTTTAACAAATTTATGATAATGAATTTTGTCATGTTCTTTTACGAATCTCTCTCTCTCTCTCTCTCTCTCTCTCTCTCTCTCTCTCTCTCTCTCTCTCTCTCTCTCTCTCTCTCTCTCTCTCTCTTATATCTTTTTAATTAAAATTAATGTTACCCGTAAGGTGGGCACGGATTGGATTGGTTCGGTTTTGGACCGAAATATAATCCAATCCATATATATCGATTTTTTTAATTTACAATCCAAACCAAACTATTAAAGTATTAAATCCAAACCAAACCAAATTATTTATGATCGATTTGTTTTGGATTGATTGATCGGTTTGAAACTTACTAATTTATAAATATATAATACAAATAAAAATTTTTTTCAAATATAAAATATAAATAATAAATTATAATTATACAAACATAAAATACAATTAGAATAATACAACATAGTCTACAATGGAAAATAAAGAAGAAAATGTAGCAAATGATACACATCATGCACTTATTAAATAGCAAACATTAATGTCATCATCTCACTCCTATAAAATCAAATTAAAATTGTTAGAACAAATAATGTAAAATAATACATTCGTCAAAATTCATTCACTCAAGAATCAATGCATAATTCCTTTTTTTTTTTTAACTTTAAAAACTTTGGTAAATCATAAGTCAAATCAACGTTGACAGGTTCATTAATTTTAGTTGATTCTGTAAGCTTTACAAATATTAAAATAATAAAATTAGCAATAAATTATATTTAAACATTTATATATATATATATATATATATAAGTAACAATTGAATACAATATATGTAGATATATATATGATGGGCATGTAAAAAAATATATATATATATATTATGGTGATGGTGATGGACTGGTGGTGGGCGGCAACAAAGGTAAATGTTTAGTTTAGCGTTACAACTTATAATTTGATTTAGTATTTGGGATATAGGGATGTAAAAGGAAAAAAAAAAAAAATATATATATATATATATTAAAAATCAATATATAAAAATGGAAAAAAAATTTAAAAACTAATATATAAAAATGAAAAAAATATTCTAAAATTAATATATAAAAATGAAAAAAAATAAAAAATATATAATTTTTTAGTTATATAATATATTATTTGGATTGGATTGGATTTATATTTTCAATTCATAACCAATCCAATCCATACAATTTATAATATTTTGAACCTAATCCAATCTAATTGATGTAAAAATCCAATTCAAACCGTTAAAAATGGATTGGATTGGACGGATTGGATTGGATTTTGTCCACCCCTAATTATGCGTACCTCATGCAAATTACTTAGATTTAATCACTTGGATCAATATATATCAATCTCATTAACTCATAGATTTCTTAGCCAATAGAATTGGAACTACAAGACTGTATAATTAACCTTCATTACAAAATACTAAAAATGAGAAATACATTTTTAAACTTTTTCTTATACAACAACAACAACAACAACAACAACAACAACAACAACAATAATAATAATAATAATAATAATAATAATAATAATAATAATAATAATAATAATAATGATGTTGTTTGTACGGTTACTAGTAATATTGCAGCTCTGCAAAATGCAAACCAATTAAACGGCAATAATATGAAATGAATTAAACGGCAAATTTCCATATATATATATTTATTGTGCCAAATGCAAGTATTTGCTTGAATTAGCTTGGGTGAAACATATCTTTCTATTACTTCTACATAAATTAATTATAAAGTTGATTTTATTTAATTTTCATGAGAAGAAATACGTGTAAATAAATATTCGAGGCATTGACATTTATATGCTACAATACATGTCCAAAATATTGTAGTTTTTGTTGGGGGGGGGGGGGGGGCCTTTCGGCCCGTGGCATTACGGGTGACGGTTCAAACCGGTTCGAGAAGGAAATCACCAATTCGACATGAACAGGACACCCAAAGAAAAATTTGACCAAAAATAAAGAACACCCAAAGAGTATTAAAAAAAAAAAAAAAAAATCGAAACTTTAGCTCCCATTCTTTGATTTTTTCTTTTCTAGTTTTTGCTTGTCGTTTTTCCTCCATCTTTTTTCAGTGCTTGCTTCTAACTCAATGTCAAAACGAAACCATAAGGCCCTAACAGCCATAATACCTCAAAGAAGCTTCGAATAGCGAGGGAGCACGATTTTTCCAAAGTAGAACGACGATGGAGACACACTACAGTCACAATTTCTTCGAGAGGCGCCCCATTATCAAGTCCAAGACTCCCGCCGTTAAATGGTACAGAGAATGGTAATTGTTTCCTTCTCCCACAAATTCTGTCTCTAGGGCACAATTGCTGTTACTTGTTTGATTTCATCATCGTCGAGCTGCAGGATGGGGAACATCATATTTCTGCTCTTTTCTAGGGTTTCGTTTTAAAATAATTACTAGAAAATTTGGAAGACAGGTGTATGGATTGGTCTTGATTTGGGTTGTCTGCGTCCTGAATTTCCATAAAGTTTCAGTCTTTTTCTAGTGTTTTAAGATCGCGAAAGGAATACGTTATCATTTTGCAATTTTGGCTATTGATTTGATTAATGTTGTCATTAGGGTTCCCCAAGACGTTGTAGCAACCGGTGGGAAGTGCCTTCTCTTGAAATGGGTCACAGGTACGTCTTACTCTTGTCTTTCCTGCCTACCCTTCCCCCATTTTTATCCTTTCTGTCTACTTCTTAGTGAGATTTATGTTACAGAGTTATTATACAAGTGTAATTACCATCAATTTAAAATTGCATGAATGATCAAAACAAAAAAGTTTCTTCACTCATTTTAATAACACTTTAATATTTCACGGTGTAATTGTTGATTTGCTATGTTAATAGTTAATGTGCAACTTACTGCGTAGAAATCTTTGCAGCTTATTTCTTTGTTGGTTTAATTAGGTTTCTTGTGTTTTCAAAATAGCTTCTAACCGAGCATGTTTTACAAGTTTGTGGAGCATACTGAAGTTGTATCAAATTAGTGTCATGTTTCTTCATCTTTAGTCATTCTTATAAGTCTTTTTGCTTATTGAATGTTCTAATTTCTTGTATGAAGTTCTGATGATCAATGGACTTGGAGTCTTATTGGAGATGTTTTTTCTTTTCTCGTTTCAGTGCATAAGTCGTTGACTTTTAAAGTGTTTTGTAAAGTATAGTGTTCTTTGAGTTTTCACTGCTGCGTGCAGTAGTATAGTGTTCTTTGAGTTTTCACTGCTGCGTGCAGTATATAATTTAATATTTAGTTTTTATTCCTTTTACAGTCAAATACTTATATTTTCTTTTCATGTTAGGATGAATTTAGTAGCCACCTTGGACTGACATGATTGGAAGACTTGGGTTTTTTTGTTGTTTTTATAATTTTGATAAGGATGATAATAATGAAATCTGTACTGCATTGTTCATCATGTCAGTGTGGCCTTAATTTTTGGCTTGTTTGGTTTCATTAGAGGATGCATTGAAGGCTTTGAAAGAGAAAGCAAAGGAGCCAGAGGCACCAGAGCCAGAACCAGAACCGACTACTGAAGTCCTTTTCCTATGCAGCTATGAAGGCTGTGGAAAGACATTTATTGATGCTGGTGCTTTGAGGAAGCATTCTCACATCCATGGGGAGAGACAGTATGTCTGTCACTATGAGGGATGTGGAAAGGTATTCCAATGTTTCACAGTCCCCCCAACCTTACCCCTTTCTATTGTTTTTCTTTCTACCTCTCCCATTCATTTCAGCCTTTAGGGTTAACAATTGTTTGTTGCAGAAATTTTTGGATAGTTCAAAGTTGAAGAGACACTTTCTTATTCATACAGGAGAAAGAGATTTTGTATGTCCTCATGAAGGCTGTGGTAAGGTGATAATTAATCCACTGTGCCACCATTTCAGAGTTTTCCTGTATTTCTAACTCTGGCCCTCTCTCTCTCTCTCTCTCTCTCTCTCTCTCTCTCTCTCTCTCCCCTCTCCATGTTTAGAACTGTTAATGTGTATTTCTCTTTGAGAATGAAATCAGAACTTCATACTAAATTTAGGCATTGGAATAAGATGTAAGGAATGAGTATAGTTGTATTAGTTTTCCTCTACGACATTTAAGGTAGTAACTGAATCTGAGCGTTGCAAGTCACTGGTTTAAGTTGGGTGTGAATCACAGACAAGATACAAACCGTTAGGGTTACTCAAGATTGTGGTAGGGTTAAATATTTAGCATATGAATTCCGTTAATTCATTAAACAGAGTTTGCAATTTCTTCAGATTGTAAGAATGACCCAACTTTTTGAGCCGTTTTGTACTTTTTACATTAATTTTTCATTGCAGCTTAGATAATCTTGATAATTTTGGGCTTCAGATATTTACTTTATTCATGGGTGTGAATTCAGACTATGATGCATGTAAGATGTTTGTTGTAACCATTCCGAACATGAAATTTGCAGGCTTTCTCATTGGATTTCAACCTGAGGTCACACATGAAAACACATTCACAAGAGAATTATCATATTTGCCCATACCCAGACTGTGGAAAGAGATATGCTCATGAGTACAAGCTTAAAAACCATATTTCGTCTCACCATGAAAAGGTTGGTGTTACTCCCTCATAGGCCATTCTTGGGTCTCTGCAAAACTTTCTTACCTCAATGTGGATACGTACATTTTGCAGATGATATTATTTGTGCCAATTATCTTTGTGTATCTATCAGAAGAAAAATGAAAAAAAAAAAAATTCTTTCCTCTTTTCCCTTTCTTATTTTTCCGTCGTTTTTCTATCTCAAATCGGTGTTCATTTTACAGAGTGCAGCAGTTGATGTCCCAAAATATGCCCCACCTTCAGAGAAGCAAACTAAGACGACCAAGTCTCCTGCAACAGGGGTTTATGGCTCTGCATCTTCTGACCGCCCCTATGCTTGCCCTTATGAAGGATGTGAAAAGGCTTACATCCATGAGTACAAGCTTAAACTACACTTGAGGAGAGAGCATCCTGGCCATATGTCTGATGAGAATGCTGAGAATATCCAAACCAATCCTGATAATGAGATGGATGAAGCCAGTGACCAGGATGCCTATGGTGGAAAACGTGTGAACGGGAAAAGTCAGAAACAGATTAAGCCCAAACCAAATCTAAAAATGCCTCCTTCAAAAATTGCACAGCGTAAAGGTTCAACACCGTCACCTGCTACAGTAAACGTAATGAAAAAGCCTTGGCCAGTCAAAGAAGAAATTTATGAGGAAGATAGTGAAGAAACAGAAGAGGATCGTGACAATGTTGAAGATGGCTGGAGATATGCCGAAAACAACGAGGAGGATGATGAAGAAACAGAATATGAAGACTAAATTTTTTCTATAGCACTTTGCATATACAATACTGTTTGCCTTTCATTTCATTTTATTTTTTTGCCTTTTGAATTAGCAAGTATTATCCAAGTAGTTATGCGCTGTTTGCGTCATATAAATAAAAGTTGGAATATTGGTAGTTTTATTATTAAATGTTATCATACTAGCTCTTTCCCTGTTTGAAGAGGCAGTCTTATCACCTGTTATCCATGACTAATTTAAAATAAATGTGAAAAGATAAAGACGACACTTGGAAATCTTGATGGTAGTAGTAGTTAAAAAGAACAGAAAGGATGATGCAAGTCCAAAATGATGGATGCACAGAGTCGCGATGGTTCATTGATAGTGAAACTTGTGTTAGTTGATTGGGCTTCCCAGGAAAAGAAATCGCCGATTAATCATGGGTTTCTCTTAAAAGTTTTCTCGTTGTAAATATCTTCAAGTCTATATTGCTTTCTCGAGAAGGGAAATTAAGGTAAGGTAATGCTCAACTCTAATTTGTTCTAAATTGCATACACAACCAGGATTGAAATTTGTCCAATGAATTTCATATACATTGGACAGATTAATGGGAAAGGGAAAAGTAGCCAGCCCAAATCGATCATGATGATTAACAAGAATAATGTTATATCTTACACATTGGTAGTAATTGGGGTGGCATGTGTTTTCGTTTGGAGGTACCATAGGACCATGTTTCATGAGGGATATTCCTATAAATGTTTGAGAAATTCATTTTGTAGTTCATATTAATTGTGTTTTTGGACAATTACAACATCGTATATATGTGTGTGTGTGTGTGTGCGCGTGTATAATTAGCATTAGGAGTGCGTATTAGTAAGAGAGTAATTAAATTCATAAAGCATAATGCATGCAGTGCAAGTAGTTTTTTAGTTTTTTAATGACCATATGATCTCCACTCCACGTATAGCCAAGTCTCAAGTGACAGAGATTTTGTCGGCGCTTGTTTGGTGTGGCAGGACTATGAGATTCCTTTAATATGAGAAATAACAATTTTGTGGATTATACTAGTGTGTTTTTTTTTTTTTTTTTTTTTTAAAAATTGTGGGTTGTACTAGTTTCTCTTTCTCTCATCTGCGCATCTCAAAATATATACTTGATTAGGATCCGCAGTGCGCATCACACACAGAGATGATCAAGTAAATTAAGCTACCTATATAGACTAAATTTTGGTCTGTAATGTAAGTTCATTATTGGAATCTCCTTCTGATTCGAGGCCAAACTTAGCATTCTTCGTGATTTTGTGTTTTGGACATACATTGTAAGATGGAGCTGCGTGAGTGTGAGTACTACTACTGTGACAATTACAATAAATAAACACACACATACACAACGCATGTCAGCTCTAGGACTATAATTTTACTAATATTTTTATTTAGTCAAACAGACCATGATTAGTGATCAAACAAAATGACATAGTAAATGATGCTTGATCTCTGAATTATAGTTTCGTTTGATTAAATGAGACTGACTAATTAATCTTTATTTAATAAAAAAGAACATGTTTAATTGGAGGTGACGTTCTAGATAGATCAAACAATTAAGCACCTAAATTAAATCAAATAATAAATAGATGATAAGTTTCTTATCTCAAGTAGTCAATAGATTTTCATTTTTATAAATTCTCTATTCCTTGATCAAGCAACAGTACTGCCTGCAACTAGTACTAGTGAATAGTGATGTATATATGAGAAGAATATATATAGTTGGGAATTAAGGGTTATATATATATATACACACACACTTCTAATTTGCGATCCTTTCAATATCTCCCAACTAGAACACATATTTATTCACCAGAAAAAAAGAGAAAAAAAGAAAAAACTAGAACACATTTCTGACCACCCATTACAACGTCAGCCAGAGAAAGTATATCTATATATATATATATATACATATATTTTGCTATTACCAGAATATTAATATATATATTACCAATATATATATATATATAGATATATATAGATATATATATATATATATATATATATATAGATTTTTACTTATTGGACAAGAGGCATCTACAAGGGGACTATATTTTAATTACTTAGGGCTGCCGTAAGAGAAAACACAAACCCAAAAAGTTATATATATATATATATATATATATAGGTTGATATTTACAGCATTTCTAATGGCAAATTATTTTTCGCACCGTCATTTTTAAATCTTAACATTGACGTACCTTTTTCAACAATAAATATCAATATGAATATTAAATTTTAACATTGCTTTTTCAATGACGTATGATAAAAAATTGACAAAAATAATATTGATAAATATATTTTATTTAATTACATTATTATATTAAATTGGATCTTACTTTTTTTAATTTTAACAATTAAAAAAATTTAAAATTTAAAATTTATATTATTTAATAGTGTGGAGTCCTCAGATTTTATTGCTGTTGAATCTATTTTTTGGACAAAAAAACGCAGCTGGCATTATTTTTAATGTGCCATTGGAGAGCATATAAACTAAAATTATGTTATTTTTGGATATTGCATTAGAGATGTTCTTAGAACATTTTTTTTTTTTGGTAATAAATATATATATATATATATATATATATATATAGTTTTGGAATGTTTTTTTTTTTGAGTTAAAAGGTTTCCGATGACCAATGGAACTAAGCCCCATTTGAACTTCCCAAATAATATATAAATTTTTTTGATCCAATTCCCGGATAATATAAATTAGGTCAATATATATATATATATATATATATAAGAAGGTTAATGTATATATATTGTCCATATCTATATACATGTGGGTAGAATCGAAGTTATTAGTCTTGATTATGATTATTATTAGCTTGTTAATTAGATAGATCCTTTTAGCTTAGAATCGAAATGAAATAGCTAGAAGTGGAGGTGTTGGGCAAGTTGTTAAACAAGGACTGATGTCTCAAAAAGACTACAGTCCCATCCAAAGCGTCTCAAGAATTTCCCACGCTTTAAAGGAAGCAGCCACACCGTTGATCTCAAGGTTAAAGATGGAAGCGGTGCATGTGGACCTCACCGTTGATCTCAAGGTTAAAGATGGAAGCGGTGCATGTGGACCTTTCGATGCAGTGTCTGCAAGAGAGTTCGCTACCTTGAGCCTGTGCTTTCGGGGGATTGGCGTAGATTCGTTGCCGCTAAAGAGCTCAGCATTGGCGACCAAGTCAAGTTGTTTAAGGAGAAGGAGGAGGATCCATTAGCATTAGCATCTGGATCGGTACAATACTACTGCAGGGTTGAGGCGAAGAAAGCCATCAAGCTATTTGGAAAAGTAGCTGCTCTTATATTTGCTTAAATATCTACAATATATATTAGAAAATGTGTGATATATATTGTTGCATCCTTTTTCTATGAATTTTAGTTCTTGGAATAAATGGTGATTTAATATGATATCAGTGTTAAATGTTAATTAAACTATGTTTGAAATATGCATAATATATATTGTTGGATCCATTTTCAATCAAACTATAATTTTGGAATATATATAATTTTTCTAAAACCTGATAATGTTAGTATAGACTATAATTTAACTATATATATATATATATATAATTTTATGAGATTAGGGAATCTTGGATAATTTTTTGTTTATGATTCTTCCTATCATTAGTAATAAGGCCATGAAATCATCTATTATTAGCAATAGAATAAATTATAAGCAGAAATTTTTCCACGATTGCGAAACTAAAGAAGCAGTATATATATTGTATATGCTCATATAAAACAGTATATATGGAAGTTGAAACTAGCTATGTGGGTACTTCAAGGCTTCAACCTACATATGGAGAAGACAGTTTTAATTTGTCTCCCCTACCAGCTTAATTAGAACAACCTAGCTATTTCATTAATTAATGTACATTAATTTTCCACACATAAATGTATGATTATGTGAGAGATCATACATACCTATTCAATAATTAAAGTTAAATTACAGTGGCTCTGTTGTGGCTTTATGGAGTTTCCCATGACCAGGGGAGCAATGGAAACGTGAGGTGCGTTTCTCACATTGCCTGAATTTCACCTTTAGTAATTCTGAAAAGTAATATCCTACTCCTGTTTGGTCTCTCATTTTCATTACTACATTTCCTCGTGCGTACTCAGTCCATATTAAATATCAATGGAGACGCCGGCTAGTTAGCTACATATGACATATCATTCAAATTAAGTAGAGCCATTTTGCTGCAGTTGTTAGACGTGGAGAGGAGAGAAATTGAGTTGAGGGTCTTTATGGTGGTGGACCTCCATCGCTAATTAATTAAGGGGGGGGCGTTAAAATATTATATACTAATTGATTCTTGCTAAAGCAAGTGTGTATGTAAGACTAGGAGGATATACATATATTTATATAAAGCAGTTGCCTAGCTATAGCTCTCTCTACCTTTTTTTTTTTTTTTTTTTTTTTTTTTTTCTTTCATTAATAAATAACCTCTCTCTACTTCATTTTTAGCTCATCTACAGAGCCAAATTTATTATAAACTACTAATTTAAAGATTATGATATTGAATATTCCACTGATTATCAACATTCTTGGGATTTTAAATTAACAAATACGTACGGTGGCCCTAGAGCTTTTTTCAACTGTCTCAACTCGTCTATAATGTTTTTTGGATTAACTAATATATTGAGGTTATATGCCAGTTTAAGGTCGACCGATTTGTATTTGACGCCAAGTGGGAATAAAATAATTGCTAGTGCGGTGTTATATGTAGGACAGAATAGGTATGGAGTTTGGACCCAGTCGGAAGCAATTACAAAACAACAGTCAACAGGGGAGCTCTCTGTCAATGGGCATATATATATATATATATATATATATTTGATTTTCAAGCTTTTGGTTAATTTTGACTAAAAAGGCCCTATCTGAATCTCCTCAGTGGAATTCACGATGGCACCGCCAGACCCTACCATATATATACGCTTATGGTTATAAAGTGAAATTCTTCTATTTGAGTGCTTGTATAAGGAGGCATGGTGAAAACAGAGTTCAGAGTTAAAAATTGGTCCAAATAAGGCGCGCACACACACACACACACACACACACACATTTATATATATATACATACGTATGTCATAATTAAACTATGATTGGACGTTACTTCATCTTAAAGTTTTTGCATTTATAATAAGTATAATTAACTTTTTATATCTGCCGCCAATTGCCAAAATAGTTTAGTTGGTAGTAGGTTGATATGAGCATGCACTGAACATTGTATAAGATATAATATATATTTAGTTAGCACCTAATCTGTTTGTAATGGATTGCTTACTGCAGAAATCCACCCATGAAGTTAATTTCATAATTGAATAAGGAATCATATCATTTTGTTTCTTCTGGTAGTACCAGTCGTGCGAGTGTCTTTAGGTATAGACATATTTAAACCACAAATAACATATCCAACAATATTTTTTACTCAATTAATTGGCAGGCCAACACATAGCACACTTCCAATCACGAGTTAACAAGATAACCACATATATGGATAATATGGTGGCCACACAAACAGTAGAAGTACAAGTTAATTTTTATTACAACAAACGCAGTAATTAATTAATTATTATTTTAGTGGAACTTAATTAACAATGCATACAGTATTGGTATTGATCTATATATATATACATATATATAGGATGTAAATTGTGTCTCTCTGGATTTCTTAAGCTGCAAGTCATGATCATGAATTAACAACCCTGCAGTTCTTCCGAATCTCGCCAGCAGTCCCAGTGAGAGGACTTATATTGGCCATCTTGATCATGGAATTAACAAAGTCGGTAATGAAAAGATTCATGTCGCTGCTATAGCTTTCAACCAGACTTTTGGTTGTGGATGGGGCTAATTCACTGGAATAAAGGAGTTGGTCAGAACCAAGAAGGCCCTTATTGTTGAGCAAGTTCTTGAAGTAGTGGTTGTCGAATAGATCGACGGAGTTGCGATCGAGAGGGGCGATCTTGTTTAGGTCTCCATTGAGAGGGCATAGGGTCTGAAGCTCACCAGCCATGGTGGATTCCAAGGAAGCATCAGGACTGCCTGTTCCATTGAAGTCGAACAATCTGTTGCTGAAAGTGGCGCACTTGGCGAATCCAATAGTGTGAGATCCTGACAAAGACACCACGTCTGTGATGTTGAGTCCTACAACCCTAAACTTTGAAATGATTGCATCCAGAGTATCAAATGGAGATGGAAGCGATACATTCGCTCCTGTCTGGTTTGCCACCAATCCATCTCTTCTTCCCAATGAAACCTTCCATGTTGGTCCTCCGCTCTGCAATTCATTTTTATTTATTTATTTATTTTTACAATATTATTATTCCCATATAATGATCCGTCTATATATCATTAATAATTAAATATTATACATATTATTCATTGATACATATGTAATTAAAAAGATACCATATAGACTAGCTAGTAGTACTACTTACTAAGAGGATAGAATCTCGGGCAACTAAGGTTAGTATATCAGCGCATGATACAACTCCACTACATTCACTCTCAACGGAGCTTTTGATTGCGTCGATCACTTCGAATCCTCTTGCTGAATTCAAATTCGGAAGTGCAAGCTTCTCACTATCACTTCCATCCAGCAGTACCGATCCATCACAACCCTACAATATGTATAATAATATATATCACGTGCACGCTATGAAATTAATAATGCTACTACAAATTTATTACCTACCTTATATATATATATATATATATATATATATATATAAGAGAACGTAATTCAAAACCAGTATTTATGATCACTACTTCTAATAATTAATAGAAAAACACTCACATTCACAAAGCAATCATGGAAATGAAGGCGAACCAAAGAAGCACCCATCCGCATTTCAGTCTTAATGGCACTTTGGATCCCCTTGCGCACAATTTTCGCAAGATTCGGACAAGTTTTTGCATAGAAATCCGTGGTTAGTTGGGACGTTGCGACCAAGCACAGCGCAAAGCAAATCAACATCATTATCAGAGAATATGCATGAAAGCAGCTGCTAATTGTTGATCTTTTCATGATTGTACGTACTTCGATCCACTATATTTTTCTAGCCCTATAGGTTGCAGTGGTTAAAACATTAAAGGGGTCTGATATATATATATATATATATATATATATATATATGCATGCGTGAGAAAAGCCAGAAGGGCTATTTTATAGCCAACAATATACTGCAAGTGGATCTGCAATTAGTAATTAATATAAAATTGTTTGAACGAGCTTAGTGCATATTACAAACTATACAGCGCTTAGTGCTGGTGCATGGTGATGTATGGCGGCTGGAGAGCCGGTGTTTGCCTTGAACTTTGAAAATTAATGCACGCATTTTAACTTGTGTATTATATATATCTGCATATATTAGAGAATATTATATACATAGATATACAAATTCGGTTTACTGATGCACAGTGGTGGGTTGATGGTTATCAGAATTAATGCATGGAAATAATTAATATTGATGCAAAGTTCATGAATCAATACACATGCATATATATTACATGGTTAATTAACAGCATAGGCGGTCCAATAAGTTAAAGATAGAAGCACTATTGCAACCACTAGGGCTCATTGCTAAATTGTTGAGAATTTATTAGATTTTAGTTTTTGTAAGCATTGGCCTTTGACAAATATATATATATATATATATAGAGAGAGAGAGAGAGAGAGAGAGGCTTTGCATTGTGCCCATTTAGCAATAAAAAAAATTAAAAAGAAAGCCTTTTTATTGTGCGCTTACTTTTATAATTTTGGCAACTGACTAATTAAACATGCTTTTTTTCGTTAGATGGATAGAGATCAAATTAATTAGTAGTTAGTGGAAGTTGTTTATTATTTAATTAATTTTGAGAGACGTTGAAAATTTTGATTCAACCATCTGTTAATCGGATGGAATCCATGTCGTGAAGCATTATAATATAATTTATTATATGTGCAGTGAGAGGATGAGCTGAATCTTAATTAATTCGTCGTCTTCTTCACATGTCTGACAGAAAGTTATTCAATCAGTGAAACAGTAAGTTGGCCAGCCTAGGCCTTTGGGCTTGGCTCGTCAGTTAAGCGGCAGTGGGCAATAGCGCAGATGCATTCCTGGTCTCGTTACTCAAAGTTGGTTTGTCTGGGCAATTGGCGTAAGAATAACGGGCCAAAGCACCCCATGTCCAAAACCTTAAGGCCCAGTAAACATATATATATATATATGTATATATATATATATATAGAGAGAGAGAGAGAGAGAGAGAGATAAAATCTAAAAGGATATACGCGGGTCTGATGGAGAATAAGCCACTTGGCACAATGTGATTGGAAAATGGCCATGGAATTGGGGAGCGAAGAGTTGAGAGACTCGGTGTGAATGAGAGTGAGGTGTGTGTGAGTTTGTTTGGGTATGTTCTAAGTGTTAGCTTTTGAGATTTTTCAAATCTTAAAAGTTGTTGTTTCAAAATGGCTGCTGTTACCAATCTTGTAACGAGCCTAAATTACATACCCTTCCAATTGCAGTACTTGGGGCCCAAACCGGCATTCCAATCGCTGAGAAGTAGAAGCAGAAGGCTGAGGCGTGGGTTGGGAGTGGTGGACGAACAGCAGCAAGGATTTACGGTTTCCTTCACGGAGGAAGAGAATTCGCTCATCCAAACACTCGTTGGAGTCCAAGGCCGAGGCCGCTCCGCTTCTTCCCAACAAATCATTGTACCACCGACTGCTCATTCACTCATTCTTTCATTTTTTCTTTCAATCCAAATTAATTAATTAATTGCTTTTCAATTCAAGGATGTGGAGCGTGCAGTCAAGGTTCTCGAACAAGGTTTGCAAGGTGTGCCTGATCCGGTTCGTTATCATATTCATATTCATATTCGTATTCATATTCATCTCTCTCACATTATTATTCCTATATATACATTCAATATATATATATATATATATATATATATGAAATGTAATAATGTATTTATTGCATATCAGTATATTAGTGTGGTGTGTGGTTCTAGCAAGCTAAGTAAGTAGTTTGATGTGTGGTTTTGTTGCAGACAAGCTCCTCCTTAATTGAAGGACGCTGGCAATTGATGTTTACCACCAGACCTGGAACCGCGTCTCTAATCCAGGTAATTTTTTGTAATTAATTCCTTTGCTTTTTTTTTTTTTTTAAATGCAATTAGTAAATTTGATGATCATCATGAAATTTATAAATTCATAATTAATTAATTAATTGATTGATTGAATGGCTTAATTTAAATTAGGTAATTTTTTCATGGTGACTTTTGTAGAGAACATTTGTTGGGATCGACTTCTTTAACGTATTCCAAGAGGTTCACCTTCGAACTAACGATCCACGCATTACCAATATTGTCAAATTCTCGGACGCCATTGGCGAGCTCAAAGTGGAGGTATGTACTCTTGTCTAGGCACACAGTATTACCAATGCAAAATGGATCAAAAACCCAAAAAATAATGGAAAAACCAGCTTCTGAATTTGTCTTTGGTTCCTCTACAACAGGCAGCAGCATCAATCAAAGACGGAAAACGAATCCTTTTTCAGTTCGACAGAGCCGCCTTTTCTTTCAAATTTTTGCCATTGAAGGTTCCATATCCAGTGCCATTCAGACTACTAGGAGATGAAGCAAAGGGTTGGTTAGATACCACATATTTATCCCGTTCTGGAAACCTCCGCATCTCCAGAGGAAACAAGGTAATAACCAGGCAGGCCCTCCTCTATCCTAGCACTTTTCAAATGTTATGTTATGAAATTAAGCCTGAACGATTAGCCCTTCTATTTACATATTGAGCGTTAGGAGAACAAATCACTTATATTAGAACAACTTTTTCAAGACCTTTACATACAAATCTTAATTAGCCCTTCTATTTACATATTGAGCGTTAGGAGAACAAATCACTTATATTGGAACAACTTTTTCAAGACCTTTACATACAAATAACATACCCAGATATTGCTATAGCCACCTAGGACATCCTAAACCGGGCCCACATTAACCCACTACATTTAGACACCACTTGCACACATTAGCACTCTACCAAAACTTGCTCCCACTCACACTAACCGAGAGCCTCCTTGGAGCTCACATGGGCAGCTCACATTATATGGAAGACCAAGCTTCCTATTTGTACTTTGATAATATCGGTTGCTTTAGCTTACTCAAAGCTTGTGGACTTCTCCTCAAAATATTGCAATCTTAGATATTTTCTTCACCAATTCCAAAGCTGTACCCGCTGTCCAAATATATCAAATAAAATAGATAATTCTAGAAACCCAAGTCAATGTTGAATATCCTTCATTGAGTCCCTTGTAGCTTAAAACTATAGCATCGTTTTTGTAGTGCAGGGAACCACATTTGTGCTACAAAAGAAGACTGAACCTAGGCAAATACTGTTATCAGCCATCTCTACCTCTAAAGGAGTTGAAGAGGTGATTAAGATCGCTCCTCATTCAGTTTTAGTGTTATTTGTATGGATGACAGTTTTAATTTTATGGTTTCCAGTGCTCACATCTGAGTAATATTGTTTATGCAGGCAATTGACAAACTCATCTCCTTCAATCAGAATAAGAGGCCTAGCAATGAAGATGAAACAGAACTCCAAGAGGGACAATGGGAAATGATATGGAGTTCTCAGGTAAGTTTCACAGTGAATATTATTTCTATGATTAGGTAGAGACACTAATATGGCCTCTTGGCCGAGAGTGTCAATCAAGAGAATTTGCTTTAAGCTGGTGAAGAATTTGACATTTCTTAGGCTGTTAATCGTCCTGCTAGTACTAGTACATGGTCTCTGCTGAAGATTTTGGTTCCTCCTTTATTCGCTGAGCACACATTATGATACATATAATTTGTGGAATAGAATGCTGTGGAAAATAAGTGCATTTCCTAGAGTTTAATTATAGATAGACTTGTAAATTTGATAAGATGATAAATTTTGCAATGGATGCGTGTTATTATCTTATATAGATTTAAACAGGTGCTTATTATGTTACGTTAATAATAATCAAAGTGGCATGCCAAATTTTAAGGCTACAAGCTTAAATGAAACAGCTTATAGTAGTTAGACATTGCTCCACTTATCAAAGAATGGTGACATTCATCAGAGGTCGATTTTTATATCAGTTTTATGATTTATTTATTTATTTATTTCCCCTAATGCTGAATTTAGCTATATGTCTATTGCAGACAGAGACTGACAGTTGGATAGAGAATGCGGCCAATGGTCTTATGGGCATGCAGGTATATATATATATAGGTATATATATATGTGCGCAATGTAAATATGTTGGCTGCCTCAAATTGAAATAAAATGTGCACGATCCATTTTTATTAAGCGATCTTTTTTCGATAATCTCCTAAAAAACTTTCTGGTGCTATGTATGATTTTAGATCGTCAAGAAGAATGGTCAGATAAAGTTTTTGGTTGACATCTTCCTTGGGTTCAAATTTTCCATAACTGGCACATACGTGTAAGTTTTTTATTATTTTAAGTTGGTCCGCAGCAAAGTTTAGAATTTTCCGTATGAAAGAGGAGTTCTTCTATGAAGAATCACGACTGAGAAACTTTTATTTCCCGTTGTACTTCTGGGTCGACAGGAAATCTGGGAGCAACACATACGATGTTAACATGGATGACGCAGCCATACTATGGGAACGCTTTGGGTATCCCATAGAAATTGACAGCAAGTTTAACCTGCAAGTGCTGTAAGATATCATCTCATCAACCATTTTATCTCTAAAAAAGATTTGCATATGTTTTTCTAACACAAGCTAGCTTTGTATTATACCGTTGCAGATATAGTGATGACAAAATCAGAATTACACGGGGATATAACAAAATCATTTTTGTCCATCTTCGGACAGATGGATCCTATAAAAATTGATGTTTCCGCAAATAGGTATTTACGTTTGGCAAAATATTTGTAAATGTTAAAAAAAAGAAAAAAAAAAAAAAAAAAAAAGAGCAATGTGATTTTAACTCTTAACATGTTGCCGGCACGAAACAGTGAAGAATTTAATTACAAAGCAATTTATGTGGGTTTGCTCTTTTGGTTCGAGACAAAACTGGTTGACGTTCATTGTTGATTGGGAGCTTGCATGCCAAGAAAGTGAAAATTCAACGTTCGTTCTTTTTGTTGTTGAAATTTGCCGCTGACGAGCTACAGATTGTTGGGCCTTTTTTTTTTTTTTTTCTTTTTTTAAAGAAAAGGTTTACAAACCCAAAAGGCCCAAAGGCAGCCTGCCTACACTAGGGAGTTGGCGGGGAAGCCATTCTCCTGGGCAACAAAAAAGGGAAAAAAACCAGGGAAGGCTTTCCATTGATATGGTTCCAGTCAGGCCTTATTCCTGGCACCATTTGCTAACAAAATGAGCTAAGAAGTTTCCCGCTCTAGGTATCCAAGTAAATTTCACTTCCTGAAACTTGTTCTACTATAAGACTACTTAAAATTAGGGAAATGAGACAAGTCAAAGACTTTGCCTTTTCGGGTGTCTAATCGGAAATGAGATCTGAATATTGAAATTAGTGAGGGGAAGTACATGAAGCATCGCCAGCATTTGACTTTGATTCCATTTAATCTCCTGTATTTTTTCCCTCTGATTTCCAGTTACTGAACCCGTGTTGATGGGCTGATTAAGCAGAGGGACTACGGGCCTACCTTCCGCAGTCGGCCGGCTATGTGGGCTTATGGGCCTACGTCTTGAATGGCCCAAACTTTGTATAATGGGTTTCAACGCAAACCACTTGATTCTATTCGACCTGTCTGTCTCTATACAATAAAATTTACCGTATACACTCCTTTTCATTTACAGAAGATTTCCTATACACTCACTTCAATTATTGAACCTTTTTTTTTTAATTAGGCCATTACAATAGGCCCACATATAGTACAGTGGGCTTTACATAGACCCACAAACCACGTTATATACTGTATCA